>NC_051211.1:6959114-7114114 GCF_015220715.1 Pygocentrus nattereri | reverse complement strand
GTTATAAGCCTGACAACTGCAGAACCTATTTGCGTGCTAAACAGAACCATCTACAACACATTTCCCTTCAACCTGAAGAACCATTTCACCTTGCAAAGAACCATTTACTCATGCAAACGGTTCGGTTATAAATAGAACCATTGCCTTTAATAAAGAAATCATGACGTCTTGTTTAAATGTGTTATAGGCAGCAGAAATAGTAATAATTAGTAATAATTATAATAATTAGGGCTCTTATAAATTGATGCGGAATGGGCAAATGTGTGTTCAGCAGCTGGAATGTTTCAAAACATAGATTTATTACTATGAAGATGAACGACCACCACACTGGTTCTCTCTCAGTGTAGTTTATGACATAGAACAGTGATTCATTTCACAAAGCTGGTGTGGGAATTTATTTACATTTCCTTCTAAATGTAATACTGGAGTTCAGCTCCACCTGCTGTTCACATAAACTAAAGGTGCTGCACGGTGAAACAAACTCTTGGCAAGACTACAGATAATGCCATAAGCATATTTTCCAGCTGCGTTCAAAGTTATTGCATCCAGCCCCCCCTAGTGGCGGAGGCCCCAACCGCAGCCTCTGAATTTCATTAGATTGGGCTGAGCAGCAATAGAGCAAATATTTATTCAGAAGTGGACAGCGGACAGATTTAATCTTACAGTGGCATGAAGTTTCCGTTCCCCTGCCCAGAGATGTGAGCAGGGTTCCCGGCAGAGATAAAACGATGTAATGTGATTTTTAAAATAATGATAGTAAAAGTGACGTAATGGAAATAATAATAGTAATAATACCGTTAATTTACGGTAAACAAACGCTTATCACTCAAAACAATCTATCAACAGGGCGACTGGACTTCCAAGATGTAGTTCCAAATATATCGATATTAAATAGATGAATTGTGTTACGTTCAAGTAACGTTTTATGCCAAATTGATGAATGGAAGTTAATGAAAACGGTTTGCGTTGAGAGTTCCATTCAAATGACACTAAATAAATGTCACTGCAATGTTTCCAGGTGGTTCCATCATCAGTTTAGTGGTTGAGCAACAGTCCTTGTACACTGACTGAATGGAAATGTGCGGCATATTCGAATTCATACAACATGCAAGTTATTCGGGGCGCATAAGGCATAAAAGCCCAAAATAGAAGTAAAGTGGATATAAAAAAAATGAAGAAGGAAGAGACATTAAGAAAACAGCAAGAACTACAGTTTATACAAAGCTGCACGATCCTTAAAAGCAGTAACTAACAAGAGGGTCTAATTTTTGTCTAAGGTCATCAACCGGTCATCAGCGATTTGAAAGAGAATTTCTAACATGGTCAGTTCAAAAAAGCAGCCCCCACTATTTAGCCGGGTTTGAGGGATGAGCAAAATCAGGGAGGACGTAAAATCAAAACACACGCTGTTGACCAAAATTGCGTCACAGCATCGCCGCAGCACATGACGTCATCGTATTTCCAGCGGCAGAGATTTGAAGCGTGGGTTTCATTTCGCTTTCTGTTTGCGACGTCCTGACCCGGGAACGGAGAGCCGCACACGAAGAGGCCCCTTACGCCTTATTATATCTAATCAGGTGAGTCTAATGCATAAACCTCATATCTGATACAGCTCACCGAGTTATGCGCTTTAGTCCCTGGTTCTGGTTTTCGAGGCGCTGAGCCGTCGCAGAGCGCTGTCTGAGAACAAACCGCGCTCTTCGTTATACCGTGGAGAAAGTATTGATAGCCTTGATATTAGATATTGATAGTTTGTCGTCCCCGTTCAGAGCTTTGCGTCCGTATTTTTGGTCAGAAAAAGAGCAAAAGTGGTCAGGGATTTTCTTGTGACGTAACCTCTGGAAAGTGAAAGCAAAATCGCTGTCGGGCTGGTCGGAGGAGGCACACCTGCCTGAGCTTTCCTGTACTGTCCGGTACTGTCCCTGTTCGTTTTCCTTTTCCATACTGTCAGATAAATCCAACACTCGGCAACATGTCGCTCCAAAACGGGGATGAATGCAAAGATGAACGCCAAGCAAATGTGGCTGTGCCTTTTTCTCGTGTTTTGCAGCGTCCAGACTCAATGCTACGGCTGCAACTGGATTACCAGCCACTACAGGATTATCAGCGGCGAGACTCTCACGATGCTGCGGAAAATGGTAAGTAATGCAAAAAGTTTAAACCTGCTTAATAAGATAGCGTTGCTGGAAGCACTGAAGCACGTGTGGCTCTGTAATGATACATCTATGACCTGTAGCCTACTTGCACAGTTTTGACTGGTGGACAGAGCCTGGTAGTAATCTGGCTATACAGTGCTGGGGTTAAAGTCCTATAGGACTTACTTTATTTATTTATTTATTTATTTGGGCTTGTCACTGTGGCAGTACCCTATGGGAACCTATTTGTACCATTATAACAGGTACAATATTTGTACCCCTGACCATTGTATGGGAAAAGTACTAATTTGTTTCCTAGGGTACAAAATCTTTCCCTTAAGGTGCAAACTGTAAGAGTACATATTTGTCCTTATAAATAAAGGTGCACTTCTGTACCGTTAAAGGATACTGCCACAGTGACAAGTGATTGTACCTTTCTAGGTCCGGAATGCCACCTTTTTTTTCTGAGAGTGTAGTTAGGAGCTGCTTGGAGATCTATCCGGCTTTCTGGGTGTGTGATGAAGGGTGTAGTATTGGTAAAAAAAAAGTTAGGACAGCTGTGAAATGCTATTTGAAACAGAAAGCAGTGATTTGTAAATTCTCTTTGAGCTATTTGTTTGCCAGTGTTCAATGCTGTTACCATCCCAGATTTGTAGTTATTCATTCCTGATTGGGTTTAAAAGAAACACATTACATTTGTTCAGATGATCTTGCATCACACAGGGTAAAGAAGTGGGCTGTCGCGTGATGAATGGATGATTGTTTTGACTTATACTACATGTACGGCATTCCTGCATTAAAGTGTTGTTCATGTTTCTTTTAAGGGAGAACAGCCTGTGCCAATAACTGGACTATTTCCATACAGGCTTTACAAGGAAATAGAGACAAGCACGGTAATCTGCAATATTACTATCTATACAACTTGCCCATTTTATTTAATATATTGTACCATTTTCTCTGTTATGATTAAAGCAACAATGCCTTTGGAGAAACATACTCTGAGCTGGCGAATGTCTGTATACTTTCTCACAATCAAAATTAATTATGTCTACAGGTTGCAGTCCGAGTGAGGTTTCTGGCTGAAGTTACAGAGCAGATCGTCAAGCTCTTCGACATCCCAGAGAAATGGGACACTCGGAAATTAGATGATTTGCAAAACGTTCTTGCCAACAAGCAGCTGAAAGGACTTAAACGCTGTGTAAGTGTTTAAAAATGAAAAATATAATATGCATAGTAGGTCTACAAGCCAAGGTACACATATTAGTTTTGTATGTCTTTATGAAAGTATGCATTAAACTCGACTAATGTAACGGTACTGGCTCAAGTTGAGCTTCTCTCATCCCAAATTAAGATTACCATCACAGAGTTCATGAGTTCATGCTGAAATGATGCGCACCAACGTAACCTTTAATGAAATGCTCTGTTCTCTAACAGGCAGCAGCGTACCCAGCCACAGAAAGAAGACCCTCCGCACTCAGGAGACACTTCAGGAAGTTGAAGAGAATTCTCAAAAAAGCAGTGAGTGTCTTCATATTGTGATTTTCAACGGTCAAAACCTTAAATCGAGGTTATGTTTCGACAGTTGCAGTAATAGCCTCTGCTCTTCTGAGAAGGCTTACACTAGATGTTGGAACATTGCTGTAAGGATTTGATTGCATTCAGCCATAAGAGCTTAGTGAAGTCAGATACTGATGTCAGATGATTAGTTCTGAATTACACCCACATCACCCTATCCCAAAGGGGCACCATCACTCCAGAGATCACAGTTCCTCTGCTCCACAGCGTAACACTGCGGGGGGCTGTATACCCCTCTAGGTGATGTTTGGGTTTAGGCATGGTGATCTTGGACTCATGTAGCTGCTCAAGAGTGTCCCATTCTATTGGCTATTATGCAACCTGTGTGTACAATATCTCAGCCACAGGTACACCTTAAATGATCTAAATCACTAATTAGAATTAGAATACTAATTAGGTACGTTTGGACATAGAATTAACATGCAGTAGTGACCTTCTATTTAGTCCCAATTCCCATTTATACAGTACAGAAAGAATTATTTTGTTTTTTGTTCTTAACAGATAATGCACACTTAATACAATGAATGGGTTAAATACAAAATACTATTTATACAGCGCAATAATATTGGATTCTTTTTCTCAGAAGAATGACCATCTATTGCTCCTTATTCAGTTATTCAGTTATTATTTTAGGATTTATTTTATTTTTTAATTTATTAATTTAGGATAGATTTTTTAAGTGAGTGATGAAAACTGTCGCTACATCAAGATGCTAATATAAGACACTTAACATGATCTATTTGTATGTTTCAGAACTACAGCCACGACGCTTGGGTGCAAATCAGGGCCGTGGTGAAGACTCACCTCGAGAGGATGTACATGATCTACAGTGATCTGAGGCCAAATTTCTAGGACTAACAAGCCGAAAGCATAGAATGCAAAATGGACTTTGAACAGACACAAAATGTTCAATGCTGCGAACAAACAAAGCCTGGGGACCAAAAAAATGAACAGATGTGAAATGCAAAAGTTACAAAAGTGACCAAAAAAAGAAAAAAAAAATGATACCATAAACATACATTCATGTTTTTATGTTTATTCCCCTATTTTAGTTGTGTCAGTCATTATTGTCATTGTTGCTTTTCATGTCTGCCATTGCATTCTGTACGACTGTTTAAGTGACCGGTCAACAAAAGTATTATGATCTTTACAATCTAATTTATTTATTTATTTATTTATTTAAAATACATTTATTTAAATAATTTAAAATGTATTTATTTCATTTTTTTATGATCAGTTTTTAACTTAAGGACTGCTTTGTTAAATCCTGTGCTTTTCTACAAGTTTGTTGTAATGGACCTCTGAATCTTTTGCGACGAGAAAAAGAACAAAAATGCTTTTATCATATTGATAAATGAATAAAAATGAACACAAACCATATTCTTGCTTTCTTCCCTCATTTTGTTAGAGGGTTGTTTGTCAATAATTAACATTCTTATTATGATTAGATTTAACACAAACTATACTAAGTATGTTGGTGAGGAAAGGGAGCTACTTATTACCCCAGTTACATTTGAGTCACATAGTAAATAATTCCTTTTTATATTAAAGTTATCTTTTGTTGATGACAGCATCTCTCAGATTTGGGGGTTATTTTATTTTAGGCCATTAAAGATGAAAGAATAGAGTCCAACAAACTTCAGTTCCTATGCCGATAGATGCTGGATGTATAAAGAGCTTCCATGTCATTTCCACATTTCTGAAAGGAATGGTACTTTTTAGGGTTGCTTCCTTGGTACTGCTACTCAAGTTGTTTTTTGAAAGGTCATTTTACTTTTAATTGAGTCATCATTTCACAAAAGAAATATTAAACACAATAGCATGTGTGCATCTGTTTTATTCACACCAAAGATAGTGGAAGGATGTAATCTTCATCCAGGAACAGAAAAACAGAATAAACAGACCACAAAAAAAATGTGAAACTTACATTTTAGCATACTCCACATTCCATCACTGGTGTATATTTGTGATCGGGGCGGACATGGCCAGGCTTTAGTGGGGAAACCGTGTTTATTTTTTGTTTATTTTTAAACCCCAATGTCTGGCATTAAAATAACCTGTAAAAAACAGTTCAGAGATTTTAGTAATCAGCTAATAAATTCTTTAAAACACTTCCCACATTAAAAATACTGAGATATTTCAAGAGCAGAAAGACCGAAAGCTTTTTGCTTAGAAGCTTGACATTACAGCCTTACATCAGGGATCACTGACCTTTTTTGTTAAACCTGAAAGTAAATAGCATTTACATTCTGCATGTTGCTAGCAAAAGTATTATCGACTGATTGTTGCGACTGAAGATCTCTATCCAGTCTGGGCATTTTCATCACAGACCTTATCATCAATGCTTGATGAAACACCAGGCATACACTCACACAAAGCAGTTAAACTGCAGTCCATAAATGTTTTTCTTACAAACAGCTTCCAGTGTTCATCAATAGTTTAATGTTGATCCAAATCAGTGTTGGCTTTATAATTTCAGCCTCAACCAGCCTCAGCTTTGATGAGACATTAATAATGTATGACATGTTTACCAGATGGTGAGTTGAATGTGGTGTGGTGGAGCAGGTAAATCCCTGTAAACCAAAGAATTAGTCCCAACAGGCTGCGGCACAATGAAGAAGTCAACCACTGTAGAAGCTCAAAATGGTTTGAATGATTTTGAAACCTAAAAAACCTGTTCTTCTGCCTGCACTTCCCACCTTGCATTACAAACAGAAAATGAAGGGGAATGTGCACATGAATAAATGATTAGGCTACATCTATGCAATTATTACCAAAAGCATAACTGAAAGACAAAACTGAGCTGATGTAATAGCAAGCAAAATGTATTTATATAGCTCTTTTTACAACAGATGTTGTCAAATGGAAGTACACAAACAGAAACCCAGAGAACCCGGAATATTTTATTTTTCAATTTAAACAAAATTCATCTAAGAAAAGATACAGAAACACACCTGTTTCCTAGGAAAACTAATGCAATGTACCTTCAAGATGTTGTTCAAGAACATGTCTTGGGGCCCCTGCGAAATCTAAAAAAGTATCTGGTAAATGGTAAAATTGGCTAAAAATGATATGACTAATTAGAATTTAAGCGGTGAAGGATTTTTTTCATGTATGCCAGTAATATGGCAACAATATCACTTAGTTTTGTATTCTTTTTCAGTGTCTTTCTCTGGATTGGTTTAATCAGGATTGAGTGCTGAAACCTTACACTTTCAGTATTCCTTGTTATCACTTTTGTCAAAAGAGTAAACATTATAAATATGCCTACTGTATGAAAATATATTTGATTTAATTACCAAAGGAACCTTGAACTAGGCTAGCTATGGGCTGGAATGCTTTGATTGTACCTATAGCGGGGTCCTAAAGTCTGAGAATATGAGTGAATATGCTTCTATTTGCATTCATTTCTAATTTAATACATTTTAATGACAAATAATACTGTACATCAGATTCAGCGTATTCAGCAAACTCAGTCTCAAGTGCATGTCATCATTAGTAATAACAACAACAATAATAATATCTTTATTTATATATCACTTTTCTAAACAAGTTTTCAAAGTGCTATGCAGTTCATAAAAGAATATAAAATAGTAATAAAAGTATAATAAAATAAAAATAAGGCCATGAAAATGAAAGCAACAATAAAAGTAATAATGAAAGATTAAAATCTAAATTAGACCAGATGAATATTCAGCCTTAAATGAAGCCACCCCTGTAGGCTATAATTATGCACATAGGCCAAGATTATCAGGCAAGCAAGGTGGAGTCTGTGTAATCTACCAAAATACTCTAGATATTAGTCAGAAACAATGTGACACTTTCACTTCCTTTGAGGTTATTTCCATTCACGTTACAAATCCAATCACAAAAAACAACACATGTTCATTATTTAACATTTACAGACCACCAGGGCCCTACTCTGAATTTTTTAAAGAGTTTAATGATTTCGCTGCAATCCTAGCTGTGTGCAATGACAAAATAATAATTGTAGGAGATTTTAATATTCACTTTCAAAAGGTAGATGACCCACTAAAAAAGGCATTTACTTCAATTCTAGACTCTGTTGGTATTACCTAATGTAACAGGGTCTACACACTGCTGTAGTCACACTTTAGATTTAGTTTTGACACTAAGTCTTAACATAGACAAGCTTAATATCTTACCGCAAACCTCAGCAATCTCCGACCATTACCTAATTTCGTATGAGCTACGACTTAGTCATAATATATGTATGTCCCCTCGCTATTCTACAAAGCGCTCAATAAAACTTTTTACTGCCCTACAATTCATAGAAAATTTCCCAGAACTATCAACCCCTGTTTTCACTCCATCAGACCCAATGGAGCTAGATTTACTAACCGATTATTTGGAAAATACCTTCCGATCTACTTTAGAAAATGTGGCGCCACTTAAAGAGAATAAGGCAGAAAAAGCCCCAAGGTACAACAATAAAACCTGTACCTTAAAACAAACAGTTCGGAAACTAGAGCAGAAATAGCGACAAACCAATCTGGAAGTGGTCCACTCTGCCTGGAAGAACGGCCTTATAGATTATAGAAATGCTCTCACTAAAGCTCGCTCAGCATATCTGGCCTCGCTGATTGAGGATAATAAGTATAATCCTAGAGTTCTGTTTAGTGTGATTTCCTGAATCACAACAAATCAGGCAGATACTGAAGCACAAATTCCGGCAACTCTCACCAGTGAAGTTTTTATGGACTTCTTTAATAATAAAATTTAAAATATTAGACAACAAATTCAACCAACAGTATTTAATCCAACTTGGATGTCACCTGACTTGGCTGATATAAAACAAATCAGTTGCAGAAAAGAGCCTGGAAACTTTTCACCCACTCCCACAGCTAGAGCTAGAGAAGATTATCTCCTCTGCAAATTGCACAACCTGCATACTCGATGCAATTCCCTCAAAATTACTCAAAGAAGTACTGCCAGTTATTATAAACCCCCTTTTAACTATAGTAAACTCGTCCCTTAGTCTGGGCTATGTTCCCAAAGCTTTTAAACTAGCAGTTATCAAACCTCTGATCAAGAAACGAAATCTTGATGTTGGCATATTGTCTGATTACAGGCCTGTTTCTAACTTGCCATTTATATCTAAGATCTTAGAAAAAGCTGTGGCCCAATTATTTAGTTCATATCTACATAAGAATCTGGATTCAGGCCACGTCACAACTCTTGTTAAGATAATGAATGATCTTCTTCTTGCCTCTGATCAAGGCTACGTATCCCTGTTAGTGCTACTTGACCTCAGTGCAGCTTTCGATACAACAGACCACCATATTCTCCTAGAAAGGTTAGAAAACATGGTTGGAAACACAGGGACAGCCCTATCATGGGTCCAGTCTTACCTAACAGAATGTTATCAGTTCGTCAGTGTAAACAATTTATCTTCCAATTATTCAAAAGTAAGATTTGGAGTTCCCCAAGGCTCTATTTTAGGACCATTATTATTTACACTATACACGTTACCGTTAGGCACAGTTATAAGTAACCATGGCATTAACTTTCATTGCTACGCAGACGATACGTAACTGTACATATCGGCCAAGCCTGATGACAAATACAGATTAAAGAAAATAGAGGACTGTGTAAAAGACGTGAAATGCTGGATGTTATGGAACTTCCTCCTACTAAACAGTAACAAAACAGAGGTTCTTCTTATGGGTCCTAAATTGGCACATCAATCAACACATAGGCAGCATCACTAGGACAGCTTTTCTACATCTTCGTAACACTACCAAGATAAGAAATGCCCCATCCCTGCGTGATGCAGAAACACTAGTACATGCCTTTATTACTTCCAGGGTAGACCACTGTAACGCACTACTATCAGGATATACAAGCAGGAATCTAAGCAAACTTCAACTAGTCCAAAACACGGCAGCCAGGGTCCTCACTAAAACTAGAAAATTTGATCATATCAGTCCAGTGCTTCATCACTTCATTGGCTGCCTGTTAAATTCACTATTGATTATAAAATTCTTTTATTGATGTATAAAGCCCTACATGGGCTCGCCCCTGAGTACCTGCAAGACCTTATTTCCCATTATGAGCCATCACAACTACTCAGATCACAGAGTGCTGGCTTATTAATAGTCCCCAGAATTCAGACGGTTTCAGCTGGGGGAAGAGCTTTTCTTATAAAGCCCCCAAACTCTGGAGTGATCTTCCAGAAAATGTTCGGGACTCAGACACAGTCTCAATCTGTAAAACTAGGCTGAAAACTCACTTGTTCATTTTAGCTTTTGGTAGTTAATTGTTCCCCCTTAGATAAAGGCAGGAGATCCAGGGGCCCATGGACACAGGGATTTATAGTCAACTGAGACGCTGGTGCTGTCGTCCCGCTGCTCGCACGCGGTCACTCAGGATTGTGGACGGTGGAGCGGAGGGATGCCAAACTTTTAAGCATGCTCTCATGTCTGTGTGTCCTTCTGGTTCTCTCCTTTTAGTTAAGTTGTCATAGTCAGATCTGCCGGAGTCGTTAGCCACACTCTGGAAATGTTCACATTCCCTGTTTTACGTACAAACAGACAGAATAAAACATTTCAATAAAATAAATTCCCTCAATAAACAATAAAACAATTCCCTCTCCCTGCCTTTTTTCCGAATATACAACCGCCCACATGTCCGGCCGGACACTGAAGGATGACTGACTGTCGAGCCCTCCTGCTACCCACTTTAGACCAGCTGCCCATGCCCCAGCTACCACCACCTACCTTGGACTAGCTGCCCACCCTACACTGATGTTCTCATAGACTCCTAGCTATTACTACTACTAATACTACTGATATTAATATTAGTAGTATAACCACTTGTAGGTAGTTTCACCAGAGGAGGATGGGTCCCCCCCTGGTGAGCCTGGTTCCTCCCAAGGTTTCTTCTTCAGTTCTGAGGGAGTTTCTCCTTGCCACCATCACCCCTGGCTTGCTCACCGGGGGGTTTTTACATTCTTGTTAAAACTTTGTCTTTTCTGGAATTCTGTGAAACTGCTTTTGTGACAACATCCGTTGTAAAAAGCGCCACACAAATAAATTTGATTCGAATGATTTGATGATGTGATAACAGCTGAATCAATGCGTGAACAACTGTTCCAACCAAAGTTTTGTAGCATTCTGCACTATTGAAAGAGACATAGCTTTTGCACAAGTCATGGTGTTTTCTTAGCCAGCTGTTATTGGCCACAGCAACGCCATACAAGCAGAATTTTTTTCTAACCATTTGCTCTATACTAAGCTCACATCTGCACTCTCTCACTTCCAGCTTTAGGCTGATTGCCAGTTCTTGCTGAACTAACACATTAACACAGCTTTCAGGCTAGACCCACCTTCACAATAAGTGTCCTTGCCAGAATAACTCCATGAATACATTTAGGACTAGTAATAATAATAGGACATAATAGGACAGGTACTCTAAAATTAACATGCAGAACATTTCCCAAACACACTACATTTATTTAAGTTGAATTAAACCAAAGTAACTAAATTACCTGCCAAACTATTAATATAGTAAGGTGAGTCTTAAAGTCTCAGGGAACACAGAGCCAAATATAAAAAAGAATTGTGTGACGCTAAACTCGAGCGTTAAGCAGTCAGGAAAGCTTGAATGGCAACTATTCTGCTCCTTCACTCATAAATAACTATAATCATTACCCAGCTTTTTGTGACAGGAACTGGACAAAGAAAAAAATCATAGATGACCAGATGTGCAGATGGACAAAGAAAACGGGTGTGCAAAGCAACACATGAATTAAGAAACAGATGAGTGAACAATGTTGGTGTATGGACAAATGAATGAATGGGAGTAAAAAGAACCCAACGGCTAAAAACGAACAGTTAAAATAGTTTCTAATCCCTCACCCAGGATGTTTCTTTAATTTTAGAAAGTAGAATGATATATTCTACACGTCACTTACCTCTTTATAACCCTGCCTTGGTCACTTTACTTGAATTGCACTACTCCACCTGCACTGTTGTATATAGTTCTGTCGTACATGCCTTTTGTATTTTTATTTTTATTCATTCTATCTATATATTTGCATAGAGTATTTATTTATGTGGACTTAATTTTGCATGCCTATTACTACTTGTTTTTATGTTGCACATTCATGCCGAAGCAAATTCCTAGTCTGTGAATCCTGTTCATTGACAATGGCAATAAAACTTCTTCTGATTCTTCTGATTCTGATTCTTCTGATTTCACTAAAAAAAGCAAAGAAAACACACCTATCTCTTTCCTTTTTTCTAAAATGCTACGTTTCTCAATTGATCTCAAATGGTCTGAAAGAGAAATCCAGAGCTTAGGACCCAAAGCAGCCCCCCACTCTTAAGCTGGGGTTTAGGGATGGTCAGCAAGGTGGAACTGAATGATTTGAAAATTCTACCTGGAGAATCTGACAATCTTATCTTCGAGGTGAAAAGCCATTGAGACATTTAAAAATGAAAGGAGGATTTAAAATCTGACATGGTATAGTTAAAAATAAATGAAAAAAAAAAAATAGAAGCCGTTGATCAACATTGCGTCACAACATTGCCTCAGCACATTACGTCATCGAAATTCCGGCGGCTGTGAAGAAGCGGAGATATGAGGCGTGTAGGTTTCGTTTTCTGTTTGTAACGTGCGGGAACGGATAGGAAGAGCTGCGCACGAAGACTCTTTAACCTAAATAATATCCACTAATATGTGCAGAAAAGGGTGAGTCTAATGTATTTATACCTCATATCTGATACAGCTCATCGAGTTATGCGCTTTAGTCCCTGTTTCTGGTTTTCCAGGCGCTGAACGGTAACAGAGCGCTCTTCGTTATACTATGGAAAATGTATGGATAGCATATATTTAAAGTTTGTCTTCTCAGTCCAGAGCCTTTTGTCGTATTTTTGGTCAAAAAAGTGCAAAAGTGTCCAGGGACGTCCTTGTGACGTAGCCATCTGGAAAGTGAAAGCAGGGGGATTCAGCTACCTGAGTTCCCGTGCTTCGTTTTCCTTTTCCATACTGTCAGATAAATCCAACACTCGGCAACATGTCGCTCCAAAACGGGGATGAATGCAAAGATGAACGCCAAGCAAATGTGGCTGTGCCTTTTTCTCGTGTTTTGCAGCGTCCAGACTCAATGCTACGGCTGCAAATGGATTACCAGCCACTACAGGATTATCAGCGGCGAGACTCTCACGATGCTGCGGAAAATGGTAAGTAATGCAAAAAGTGTGTATGAAACTGTAGTGCACTGTATGGCCCCTCAACTCATCCTGTAAAATGACTTTATATAGTAACACGCGAGTGATCTAATTCTATTTAACTCAAAAATGACTTGAATTGTTCATTCCAGGTGTTTATTTAGACTGGAGTACTTTTTGTTTGTTAAACTGATGGGCTTTTTTGTACAGGGTGGGTAAATTGAAGATGCTGTGTCTGGCCTATAGCCTGCTTGCAAGTTTTGTTGCCTAAAACATGGATACATATGGCAAAACTGGGATTAAACCCTGGTTAGGAATTGCTGGAAGATCTATCCAACCGTCTTGGTCTGTCACATAGCGCTCAGTATTTGAAAAGTGTTAAGACCGAATGTGAAATGCTAGTTAAACAGAAAGCAGTGATTTATAAATTCTCTTCGGGTTGTTCTGAATTTAAAACTGAACATAAAAAGCATTTTTAAATGATACGTATAGGTAAATATATTACTTATTTGTACATTTATGTTTTGGTTAATACATGCTCATTCCAAATTTGATGCATGCAATATGTGGGTACTAATACACCACACTGGTCACAATTTAGGTGCTCCTTTTGTCCCTTGGAAAACATGACATGTATGGAAAACATGACTTGCAATATTTCCATAAACAACTTGAAATGTTAACTCATCAGTCCATTTCAGATGGACGCAGTGCTGTTTGAGGGATCGGAGGTTCATAGCAGTTTAGTTGTGGTTTTCAGCCTTGACCTTGAAGCACAGAGAGAATCCTTTGGTGATTTTGTGCATCACAGAGGCTGAAATACCTAAACGTCTTGAAACTGTTTGCTGAGGAACGTTGTTCTAAAACTTGGATTAATCACTAGTGCATTGTTTTTGCAAAGTGTCAGGATTTGACCCGTCTATGTTGATCCTAGGCCTTTCCTGAATGCTTCTTTTATACACATAAATGAGTGCATATTTACATAAAACAGCTGAGTTGGTAAGGTATGATATTAAATCCAGACTTTCTTATTGAAACACAGCTCAATGTAGTTAGACATATCACTGCATATTGTTTTTAACTTTACGTATTGTCCCAACTTTTTCACACTGAAGGTTTGCTTATGTACAATGCTATTATTCAGATGCTTCATCTTGAATTTGCAGCCAATCTGCAGTGATTGTTTTGACTGATACTACATGTATGGTCTTCCTATATTAACTTGTTGTTTATATTTATTTTTAGGAAGGACAGACTGTTTCAATAACAGGGCTATTTCCACACAGGCTCTACACGAGAATAGAGAAAAGCACGGTAACCCACAATACAATTCTATCTACATAATCTATACAGTCCATTTGAACATTTGGTATGTTTAGTTATGATTATTGTTAGGCAACAATGCTTTTGGAGAAAGATGCTCAGAGTTGGCAGAAGTTTCCTTTCTAACAATGCAAATTAATTATATTTCTACAGGTTGCAGACCAAGTGAGGTTTCTGGCTGAGGTTACAGAGCAGATCGTCAAGCTCTTCAGCCATGCAGAGAAATGGGACACTCGGGAATTGGATCATTTGCAGAACATTCTTGAATCCCGACAACTGGCAGAACTTAAGCACTGTGTACGTATTCAAAAAGAAATACCATATGCACAGTATATGCACACCTTTGAAGCAAACCTCCCTATAATGCCTGATATAATGTTTTATCCTGCAGCCACAAGTTCATGCAAAAGGTTCATGAAATGATTAGCGCTGACCTGAATTTTAATTTAGCACTTCTTTCTCCAACAGGCTGAAGCTTATCCAGCCACGAGAAGATCATCCAAACTCAGGAAACACTTCATGGAGTTGAGGAAAATTCTCAAAAATGCTGTAAGTGTCCTTATATTGTAACTTGCTCTGTGCGAATGTATATATGCAAAGGTTTGGAGACAGCTCAGTTCAGTGATTCCTCTTAAATCAAGGCTATTAACTGGGAGTTGGTTTCAGTAACAGCTTCTACTCTTCTGGAAAGGTTTACACTAGATGTTGGAACATTGCTGTGAGAATTTGATTGCATTCCACAAGAGCATTAGTGAAGTACTAATGTTGAATAATTACAATTATCCCTCTACGCAACGCTTTAACTTGGGCACAGTGAGCTTAAGCTTATGTGCGGCTGCAGAGTGACCCATTATGTTTTGCAATGTATCAGCGACAGGTACACCTTGAAGGGGAACTCACTGATTTTGCAAAATTACTTAAACGTTCAATGGTCAAGATGTAAACAAAATCATTCAGAGTGGTTTGGTGTAAAATGTGCCTTTCCAGAGAAATTTACAGAGTCGGAGTTGGTCACCATTATGTTATTAGGAACCAGACGCCTGAAGCATTTAATGGCTCTAACAGCTTCATCCCATTAGGTTATTACACAGAATGGTTATAAACGTGTTGCTTGATACTTGAGAAATTGTTTTGTGATAGTTTTCTTATAAAGCTTTGCCCTAAAACATGCTTTTAGTAAAAATATTTACTTCTGTGTTTCCTGTCAAAACCAGCTAATGTGCTTTTGAAGTTATTAGTGTATACCTACAGCCGTTCAAGATGGTGTTGTATCCTAATCAGTTCCCCCTCAAATTCATGTTGCCTTTGACAAATCAGGTTCTCGGGCGCACTCATTCACTCAACACAAAACAATGCGAAGCAACACTGGAACTAAAGCAAAAAAGTTCAAAAAAGGTTTGCACAGCAGCTGTGTGTGTCACCCAATTGGTGACGAACAGTACAAATTCAATTCAATACAATTGTTTACTGTTTACTCAAATTGAAAATAATGTTCATCACGGAATCTCAATTATGCCATGTTATCCTGGGTGAAAAGGCACAGCTGTCTAGTCTTTTTTTTATGTTTTCGCTTTCTGCTGTTCTGGTGTTGCTTGCTGTTGTTTTCTATTCAATGAACGTGTGTGACGGAAAACCTGATTTATCAAAGGCAACATGAATTTGAAGGGGAACTGAAACGGATACAGCACTGTCAGTCGTTTTTGTTTATAGTTTATTTTTTACAGTTTTTTTACCTATTTTTGGAAGAGTGTGCAGAGGCCATCGATAAGATCTGTTTCCAAAATATCACAGAGCCATACTGATTTGAACAGCTGAGGTGTGTCATCAGTTAATTGATGAATGATGTTACATATGCTATGCGTTGTGTTGACACCATGTGACACAACACCAACAACCCAAGTAACATAAAAGGTGTGCAGGGCGGAGAGGTGTATATATCAAAATAGTACCCAACAACATATTTATTCGAATTTAGCACCTTTTTACCACAGCATAACATATAAAACCTCATAAGGCACATGGATGTCCACTGGTCATTTTGGAAAGCAGATAAAATGGTGATATTTGTAGTGTAGACATACAGACATCTGGTTCATAGTACTATAAGGGTGAACAGTTCTGAATGAAATTGCTCTAGAAAGGCTACATCTAAAGGGTTGAATGATTAAGTAATTTTGCAAATTTGGTGGAGTTCCCCTTTAAAAGAATATAATTTACTAATTTGAAGGGGTTTCTCAATACTTTTGTATATAAATTTAACAGTACAGTGCAGTACAATACAAAAGGCCATCTTTCTGATCTCTTTTACATTAAATATCTGTTTATTTACTCAACATATATGGTTTGTTTGTATGTTTTAGAACTACAGCCATAACTCTTGGGAGCGAATCAGGGCCGTAGTGAAGACTCACCTCGAAAGGATGGACTTAATGGCTGACCATTTGAGGAGAAACTTTCGGGGCTGAAAGAGACAGAATAAAATGTAAAGTGACCAAAGCCTGGCAACCAAATATGAACAAATTTGAAATGAAAAGTTAACTGTCAAAAAATATATATACAAAAAAACACACATATGTTCATTTAGATTTTCTATTTCCCCTTACTTGAATGTGTCACTGTTTAGTGTTATTGTTGTTCTTTTTCTGATGTTGTATGTATATAATGTAGATCTTATAAAAACACTAAGTTAGTAAGTGATTTTTTAAAACTGTATTTATTTATTTAAAATATATGTATTTAATTTATTTGAGATACTATTTATTTTGTTGTTTATTTATACTCAGGTTTTAACTTAAGCACTGTTCTGTTAAATGCTGTGTTTTTGTACAAGTTTGTTTTACTGGACCTCTGATTCTTTTGAGAGAAAAAAAAAGAATAAAAATGCTTTTATCATATTGATAAATTAATAAAAATGGACAGCAACAAAACATATTCTTTCTTTCCTCCTTTTTTTATTAGAGGGTGGTTTGTTAATAATTAGCATTCTTCTGATGATCAGATTTAATTCCAAATATACTATATTTGTGAGGAAAGGAAGCTACATATTACACTCCTTTCACATCTTCCACTTTTGAGGGTTATTATTTTATTTTAAACCCTTAAAAAAAAGAAAAGAATGGAGTCTAATAAACATCAGTTCCCATGCTGGTAGGTACTGGATGTAAGTTGTTCCACAAAATTGCCCAAATTTACAAAAAGCGTTGTTTCTTTTATTTTCCTCTGTTTTGTTTCGTTTTTGTTTTTTGTTTGTTTGCTTTATTTTCAGTGCCTGTTCCTGGCATATCCTTATGTACAAATATACCTTAAAATAGACATTTCCATTCATTAATTAAGCAATGAATACTTTCAACAAGTGCATGCCCTGCATTAAAACACTATTAAAAGCCTATTTCAGCTGAAAACACAAAATGTTCTTAGAAGCTTGATATTACTACCCAACATCAGAGCTGTGCCATATTGACGGACATGGTCAGTGCTTTTCTGTGCAAGGAAGATCTGGGTCATTGATGTTTAGCTCACTGGAGACCACAAGGGGAGCCATTAGCACTTAAGTCAGGTTAATTCATGCGTTCATTCATTGGCTCTTAAGTCACAATTGAGAGTCAGAGCGAAGCAGAGAAACTTGTCCAATGCATTTATCACAAGCAGATGTAGCACCCCTACCCTCGTACCTGCGCTGAGGTACAGCTTTATTAGATGAAGGGCCCAGGTTCCGAAATCTCTTAACTGATAACTTCTGACTTCTGAGTCTAGTAAATTTTCCGCTGTTGTTCCGATTCTATACTTGTGTTTTGCTTGCATTCACATGAAAAAAATAATAAATTCCAGTACTATTGTGAAGGTTATGCTACCAAGACCCAATACAAGTAACTGTAACAGTAGTATTTCCTCCAATTATGATAATGACGTATAACCAAAAATAAAGCAAAGGAACAGCAAAGTTGCGGGAATAAAAGTCAAACACTTGACTGGTGGTGGTGTTTTTTGTTTTACCACACTTTTGTGGCCATATAGACAGGTTTCAAATGAAAAAACAATGAGCTAATAATCATTATCACTGCTCCTGCAGAAGCTACTTTCAGAAATATGGCTAGATATTGAACTCTTAGTCCGTGACTGAACATAGAACAACTTACACCCCTGTGTAGGCCTACACACTCAACTAATGCTAGGGAGAAAAGCTCTGGCCCGGTCCTTCAAGCAGGCTAGCAGGCTCAGTTCTGTGTCCACAACAGTCAGAGTGAAGCATCCGTTTCAGAGGGGCTGCCACTAATTCCCGTGTAAACTGGCCGAACCGGGTGTAGCGATTAGCTTAGCAATAGTCCATATACGGAGCTAACGGTTAAGTTAAACCAAACTGTAAGACTGGTAAACGACTAGAACTCACTCAAACCAAACGCAAACTGAATTAGTTCACCTGAGCACAATTCTACAACTAACATAAAAGTACACTGACCAGCTAAACTTTGTCTAATTTCAGCCGAAGCTTGACTTTTCTTTTTTCTTCCCCCCCAAGAGAGCGCCCCTCCCCCTCAAGTCTCACTAGTACCGTTGACTATTGTATTACACATTCATTTTCAGGTGGGCTACACAGACTTGACTACTGTAATGGTCTTCTTACTGGACTTTCTAAGAAAACTACACACCCCTTACAACTCGTACAAAATGCAGCAGCGAGCATCCTAACAAAAACAAAACAGAGAGATCACCACTCCTGTTTTTGAAAGAACTTCACTGGCTGCCTGTTTCATTCATGATAGATTTTAACGTTCTGCTACTAGTCTTTAAAGCTCAAAACAACCTAGCACCTGGTTACATCACAAAGTGTCTGTCTGTTTATGTTTCAGCACATAATCTAAGATCTACAGATAGTGGCCTTCTACAGATACCTTCTGTAAAACACAGAAAACATGGAGAAGCCTCTTTCAGTTATTTTGCTTCTAAACTGTGGAATTCAATTCCACATTTTATTAGACAGTCAAGCTCAGTGCTTACTTTTAAGAAACATCTAAAAAGAAATCTAACTTAGCATTTAATTAAAACTCTACATCTCGTGGTGTTTATCTTCTAATTTGATCTGTTTCATTTTCTTTTCATTCTAAATAAATACTGTTAACTTCATTATAACTGTTATCACCTGTCTGTAAAGCACTTTGAGCTGCCAGCTTGAAAAGTGCTATATAAATAGAAACTTTTTTCCATACTTGATTTTTAGTCAAGTGCATTCTAAAAATAAAACTAAAAAAATAAAACCTTGGCTGAAGAGAGCAAAGTATGTAGGATTAACCTGCAGTGGGTGATGTGTAGGTGGTCACATGGGTGGTGTAACGCGAGACCAGGGTAGAATCCAATCGCAGGTTTATTGAGGATAAGGTTAAACAAATCCAAAAAACGTACAAACAGAGGGGAATCCAATAATCGTAGTCGGGGTACACAGAAGAAAGATCATCCAGAGGCATACAAACAAAGGGAAATCCTAAATCGTGGTCAGGTTCAAACAAAGAAAGGTCATACACAAAAATTACAGAGAAAGGACAAACG
Organism: Pygocentrus nattereri; assembly: GCF_015220715.1. Lineage (NCBI taxonomy): Eukaryota > Metazoa > Chordata > Actinopteri > Characiformes > Serrasalmidae > Pygocentrus > Pygocentrus nattereri. The sequence goes on along the minus strand of NC_051211.1, from coordinate 7,094,346 downwards.
CTTCGAAATGACTATGGGAAGACAAGACGTCGCGAGGTGAGTTCAGAGCAGCGTGCTTAAATACTGAGCTAATTACAGATGAGATGCAGGTGAGTGAGTGCTAGAACTGGGGCGAGAGTGACCTCCTGTGGGCAGGAGGGGTAACTGCAGGGCCAATCGTGACAGAACCCCCCCCTGACGGTCGGCCCCAGCCGACCTAACTGCTCTACGAGGACGACCACGAGGACGGGGGGCAGGACGATCAGGGCGAGCCCTGTGGAAGTCATCGATAAGGGATTGGTCCAGAATGTCCACAGCCGGAACCCATGACCTCTCCTCCGGCCCGTAGCCCTCCCAGTCCACAAGATAGAGCAGTCGTCCCCTACAACGTTTAGAGTCCAGCAAGGTACGCACTGAGTAGGCTGGGGCTCCGTTGATGTCCAGAGGTGGGGGAGGGTCAGCCACCGGCACAGAAATCTCAGTAGCATAGGCAGAAACACGTTTGAGAAGGGAAACATGAAAAGTGGGAGCTATCCTATGGTGTGAAGGCAACTCCAAACGATAAGATACTAGAGAAACCCTTTTGATAATACGGAAGGGACCTATAAAACGTGGACTTAACTTCTTAGAAGGAAGTCGTAGTCTCAGATCACGCGTTGACAGCCAAACCCTCTGTCCAACCTGGAAGGCTGGAGTAGGATCTCTCCTCCGGTTAGCCTGTACTTCCATGCGGCGGACGGCTCTTTGTAATCGTACGTGAGCCTCCTCCCATGTTTGTTGGCTCCTGTTCTTCCATTCATCCACTGCTGGTACCTGACTAGGCTCAGAATCCAAAGGGAGGAAGGGAGGCTGGTATCCTAGGACGCATTGAAAAGGTGTGATACCTGTGGCAGACCTGATCAGGGAGTTTTGTGCATATTCCGCCCAAGGGAGAAACGAGCTCCAGTCATGTTGATTGCGTGAGCAGTATGAGCGAAGAAAACGTCCGATCTCCTGGTTCAAACGTTCCACTTGCCCATTGGATTGGGGATGGTATCCTGAACTGAGGCTGATGTTGATGCTCAGGACTTTACAGAAGGCCCGCCATACATGTGAAGTAAATTGGGTGCCCCTGTCAGATACTATATCCTCGGGTAGACCATAAAACCTGAATACCTTTTCGAATAAGGTTTCAGCCATCTCCCAGGCTGTGGGTAGTTTCTTAAGGGGTAGCAAACGACAGGACTTCGAGAACCGGTCTATAACCACGAGTATAGTAGTGTTACCATTGGAGGGGGGTAGGTCAGTGATGAAGTCTACCCCCAAATGAGACCATGGGCGTCTAGGGATTTCTAAAGGGACTAACAACCCCGATGGAGGGGAGCGAGGAGTCTTGCTCTTGGCACATTCCTCACAGTCCTTAACAAAGCGATGAGTATCCTCTTCAGAGGTAGGCCACCAAAACTTGCGTTGAAGCAACTCCACGGTGCGTCTCATGCCAGGGTGTCCAGCGCTAGGGGAAGCATGAACAATTGTCAGTACACGAGTGCGCATGGTCTTGGGTACATACATTTTACCTTCGGGACATTCAGCGGGAACCGGATCTGTGGCATATTCCAATTGTAGCTCTCCCTCCAGATCCCAACTGACAGGTGCTAAGACACAAGAGTGAGGGAGTATAGCCTCAGGTTCACAGTGGTTGGCGTCCTCAGTGACGGAAAACATGCGTGAAAGAGCATCTGCCTTTCCGTTCTTGGAGCCAGGCCTGTAGGTGACAGAAAAATCAAACCTATTAAAAAACAAAGACCAGCGAGCCTGACGGGCATTGAGTCTCTTAGCCGACCTTATGTATTCCAGATTGCGGTGATCCGTGAAAATCAAGAAAGGATGTCTTGCACCCTCCAGCCAATGTCTCCACTCCTTCAAAGCGTACTTCATGGCCAGGAGCTCCCGGTTTCCCACGTCATAGTTTCTTTCGGCAGAATTCAATTTACGTGAGAAGTACGCACACGGGTGTAGTTTGGGTGGCACTCCGGTTCTCTGGGATAACACAGCCCCTACCCCAGTATCAGACGCATCCACCTCTACTTCAAAAGGCAGATCTGGGTTAGGGTGCGTCAGAATAGGCGCAGTGGTGAATCTCTCTTTCAAAGCCTTGAACGCAAGATCAGCAGTAGGTGTCCACAGCAGGTGTTTTTTCTGACCCTTGAGCAAGGCGGTGAGAGGAGCAGCTACCATACTGAAGCCTCTGATGAAGCGACGGTAGAAATTGGCAAATCCGAGGAAGCATTGTATATCCTTAACAGTTTTCGGCTGTGGCCAATTGACTACCGCCTTGACCTTGTCAGTACTCATGCTGACACCTCCTGGTCTAATGTCATATCCCAAAAAAGAGAGTTCCTGTACATGGAACTTGCATTTCTCGGCCTTCACGAACAATCTGTGGCAAAGCAGTCTCTGTAACACGGACCTCACATGTCTGATGAGCTCTGAGAGGGAGGACGAGTATACTAGGATATCATCCATAAAAACTATGACCCACCTGTCTATCATGTCCCTTAGGACATCATTAACAAACGCCTGGAAAACGGAAGGAGATCCGGATAAACCAAAGGGCATGACCAGGTACTCGTAGTGCCCTCTGGTGGTGACAAATGCCGTTTTCCATTCGTCTCCCTCCTTTATACGTATGAGGTTGTAGGCGCTCCTGAGGTCCAATTTAGTGAACCATTGAGCGTCTCAACTTCTCCAGGGCTGAGGGGACTAAGGGCAACGGATATGGGTTCTTAACAGAAATAGCATTGAGACCCCTATAATCCACACAAGGACGGAGACCACCGTCCTTCTTCTGGACAAAAAAGAACCCAGCAGCAAATGGAGACGTGGAGGGTCTGATGTGGCCCATCGCGAGAGCTTCATCTATATATGTCTCAAGTGCTTGAGATTCTGGTTCTGACAATGGATACACTCGACCCCGGGGGGGAGTAGTATTAGGTAACAGTTCAATGGAACAGTCGCCGGGACGGTGTGGGGGGAGTTGGGTGGCGCGTTCCTTGCTAAATACCTCCATAATGTCGTGATAACAGTCCGGAATGACCGAAAAATCCGGTTCCTCTGGGCTTTCAATAGTCGTAGCACGACATGGCAGGTCGAGACAATGGTCCTGGCAATAATTACTCCATTTGAGAATCTCCCCATGTTTCCATGAGATGACAGGATCATGTTTAGCCAACCAAGTATATCCCAAGATAATGGGGTGATCGGGAGAGTCAATGAGAAAAAAGGATATTTTTTCTCGATGAAAGAGTCCAACCTGGAGGTCGATGTCAGGTGTTTCTTTGGAAACTGTCCCTGTGCCCAGGGGACGACCACCCAGAGCTTTTATCCTCAGCTGGTTGTTCATGGGTTGGAGGGGGATTTTGAGTTGTTCCGCCAAAGCAATGTCCATGAAATTCCCAGCTGCTCCAGAATCTACAAGGGCTGATACAGAAAATGTCTCAGCGGCCAGTATGCACGTAACATCTATAGACATGTGATTCAGCAACATATCAGTGAATGACACGCTTACCTCTGCCGTCCTGGTTTGACCAGGACGAGTCGGGCATGATGAGCATAAGTGACCAGCTTGACCACAGTACAAACACAGGCCCTCTCTGCGCCTGCGTTGTTTCTCCTCCGGAGTTAACCATGTCTTCCCCAATTGCATAGGCTCAGCTTCACGTGGAGAAGATTCTCCCGAAAAAACAGGAGGAAGGGACTCCCTCAAAAGCCTCCTTCTTCTGTGGAGTAATGAATCGAGAGATATGGCTGCCTCTATAGCCTGATTAAGAGTCAGCTCAGGACCACGAAATACCAGTTCAGCCTGAACATCCTCTCTTAACCCTCTCATGAACATGGTCTTTAGCGCAGGTTCACTCCAGCCACTGCCCGCCGCGAGCGTGCGGAAGTCCAGAGCATAGTCAGCCGCAGAGCGGGTGCCTTGTTTTAAGTCACATATTTGAGATCCCGCATCTTTTCCGGTGGGAGAATGGGCGAACACAGGCTTAAACTGAGAAAGAAACCGGCTCTTGGACTGTAATATCGCACTATTTACTGTCCATAGAGCAGTGGCCCATTCTTTAGCCCTGCCAGTGAGCAATGAGATAACAAAATGCACTTTATCTGTCTCAAGGCGAAACTGTGAGGGATTGTGAGTAATATAGAGAGTGCATTGCATTAGAAAACTATTGCACATACCCGGAGAGCCGTCATAACGTTCAGGTACAGCTATAAATGCAGAGGAGTGCGAAGGATGGCCTCGTGGTTCGGGACTCGCAGCTTGATCCGAATCCTGGCCATGTGGGGCTGCCGGCGTGGAAATTCGCTGCAACAAACCCTGGACTAGCTGTACCAACTCGTCCAGTTTCTGGTCCTGGGAAGTCAGCCGTTGTTCCAAACCTGCTGGATCCATTTTAGGCGACGTCTTATGTAACGCGAGACCAGGGTAGAATCCAATCGCAGGTTTATTGAGGATAAGGTTAAACAAATCCAAAAAACGTACAAACAGAGGGGAATCCAATAATCGTAGTCGGGGTACACAGAAGAAAGATCATCCAGAGGCATACAAACAAAGGGAAATCCTAAATCGTGGTCAGGTTCAAACAAAGAAAGGTCATACACAAAAATTACAGAGAAAGGACAAACACTTCGAAATGACTATGGGAAGACAAGACGTCGCGAGGTTAGTTCAGAGCAGCGTGCTTAAATACTGAGCTAATTACAGATGAGATGCAGGTGAGTGAGTGCTAGAACTGGGGCGAGAGTGACCTCCTGTGGGCAGGAGGGGTAACTGCAGGGCCAATAGTGACAGGTGGAGGAATAATTGATACATTCCTTGGACTTAACAAGAAGATCACAATTTTTAGACAAAATAATTATTTTTAGATGTATATCTGCATTTTTTACTATATCACTGGCTGTACCAAAGGACCCCTACTGCTCTGGGGTGAGTAGATGCAGGAAGAGAGTAGTGGGTTGTCATTTGAGTGCCAGTCAGTAGTACTTTATGGTCTCTTGGGGGCCCTGGGACCCTGATTCTGATAATAATGCCAAGAATAGAAAAATGAATCTAATAAACAGGTGTCCTTTATGTGTATCTGCTTTAAACAAGTTTGCAATGCAATGTAATAAAAAATACATAAATTCTTAATGTGCAATAGCCAACGACAGCTAACGCTTTCAGGCATATATTCTTCTACCATTTGGATGTTGAGGGGCTTTTAATTATTTTGAAAAGGCTGGGCTGAGGAGGCTTTATAATTATTTATTCATTATATATTCAAGGGCTAATAATAACATATTCATCTATTTATAACATATTAATCTATTTTTTGCACTTGCAATGGAATTTCCCCGGTCATTAAGCAACCTCGGAAAGGGGAGTAAGGCCCCTGGGGCCCCTTGGCATTGGCCGCTCTGATCCATCCCTGGACATAGTCAGGTTTTTTACATATCTCATGCTTGGACTGTGTACTGTACGAGCGTGCTGTTGTTCATTTTATTATCCATCAGTGATGTCACACGTTTTTGGGTCATACATCTTTGTGTCCCTAATGTATGTTATATTTTGAACATTTTTCTGCAATTTTAACTACAATAATCTATACATGACCATGAAATATGTGAATTAAATGACATAAAGAAAACAAATGGCAAATAAATATTACAAAATGTATAATGAAAGTTGTCCTCGTGTCCACTGCGTCGCTTCAGCTGTCAGTTATTTCCTCATTTAGCTTATGATTTCATATGAAGCTTTTAGCTGATGTCACTGGTGTGACCTACTTTATTCTAGGTAATTGTGAAAAATAATAGAATATAAATGGGTTAAATTACATATTTTAGTGGATGTTTCATGAGTGGCAACATGCGGTTTGGTGTTCTGTTTTTTCATTAAAAATGTCACTGGTGTTGCCTTGAGGGTTGGTAACGCCACTGACACCTATGGAGAGATAGAAAAGTGGACATTTCTGTAGAATGACCTTTTTAAATCATCTGATTGGCTGAAAGTGATTGGCAAATAGTTTTGGCAGTGGCAGACAATATTAAACCTTTTAGTGAGTGGTTTCCTTCTGTGGCATCAAACAATCGGTTTTGGTTTTGTGGGATTGTTGAAGAAATATGTCCTTAAATCACCTTTTAAAAAAAGTTTTGAAATAATCATCACCTTAGAAATTATTAAAGACGGAGTTATGAGCGTAAAACAGAGACAGACAGGCCTGTAAGCATTTAACTGAGGCAGGCAGACAGGGACCAGAACAGCAGGCCCAAAACTTCCAAATATGGATTTTCTGCTCCATGAACAGACAGTACAGGCTATGAAAGAGATCTTTGACAGTGAGTGCACCTGGCCTAGGAGCCTTGAGAAGTGTTGCCCATTCAGCGAAAACAAGCCTGCCGTTAGTGAGCAAAATAGATAAGAACCAGTAGAAACTAGCCCATCAATCAAAACTAATGAGGAGAGCACCCAACACTTGGTTAAGATGACCTCATGTGCCAGGATAAGGGAATTATATAAATATAGGAAACAAAGGTTCCTAAGACAGCTTGAAAAACAGTTCTATTGATTGGTGATTTCAGGATGTATCAAGAATAGGTGGAGCGATGATCTCACCCTTCTCACCCAAGGGAGGGGTGATGGCTTCGCTCATAAGTGTTATAAAATGTATGGTTTTTGAAGTGTCTGTACATTTTGGCTTTCGGGCGGAACTAATAAAGAGGCCTTTCTTCCATTTGAACCGAACCTGCGGCTGAAGTTTGGCCTTTTCATCTGACTGATTTTTTTGCAAGGTTGATTTTTCACCTTTCTTTAACCTCTGCAAGAACGATTTTCCAATTCTTTTACTTTGCGACTCTTTTCAAATTAGAAAACAGATCAAATTAAAAGTAAAACTTTGATTTGACATTAATTAATTAGTAACGTTTTTTCACATCGTTGGGAACTTAAGAGCGGAGGACGGGGAGCTCTTTGGTCCTGACAGTTTCCAGTGACAGACATAAGACATTTTGAAGCGCTTCGAGTCTTTCTTAAGAGAAAAGCACTTACCGAGCCCTCAGCGGAAAAGCACGAGTGAATGACTGAAAGGGAAAGTCAGGCCAAGCCAGTGATTTAGACATGAATGAAATGTGTAAATGATGTAATATCCGCTGCTTGGGCACATTTCTGCATAATACTAGAATGTCTTTCAAAATGAATCTTACTCTGTTTTAATTCAAATGAGAAAAAAACTTTGAACACGTTTACACTTCAAACAGACTTCATCTGAAACTGAACAGCGCTGAAACTTCCTCAGTGTGGAACTTGCAAAGAGCACAAACCAATTAATGAAACAGACAATTATGCTTATGACCCTAAATGGACGCAGTTCAGGCTGAGAGATCTCAAAGGGGAGAGCTAATAAATCCACCACTAAAATTAATGAATAAATATTAAATATTATGCTAAAATTAACGCCACGCAAATAATTCAGATACATATAAAATCAAATCAAATCAAATTTATTTGGATAACGTTTTTTACAACTTATGTTGTCACATAGCAGCTTTACGGAACTCAAGTAAAGACAAAGATACATAAAAAAAAGAAATACCAGATTTGATTGTGGACCACAGTGCGGCACGGTGGCGTGGTGGGTAGCGCTGTCGCCTCACAGCAAGGAGGGCCTGGGTTCAATTCCCCGGCCGGGCGACAACTCTCTGTGTGGAGTTTGCATGTTCTCCCCGTGTCTGCGTGGGTTTCCTCCGGGTCCTCCGGTTTCCTCCCACAGTCCAAAAAGACATGCAGTTAGGCCATTTGTGTAAAAATGATCAAATTGTAAGTCGCTCTGGATAAGAGCGTCAGCCAAATGCTGGTAATGTAATAATAAATTTAAAAAAAAAATGTACCACAGATAAATAATCCCCCGTGTTCCTAGTTCTGAGACGTAAGGGGCAACTTAACTCAAACAGCACAAGAACTCCAATAAAACGAGACAGACCGGTGCCACTCTTCATTCTCACTGTTTGAGTGGAGGATCAAGCTCATTCGTTAATTCTCCATAAACCCTATCATCTGCTAGTTGAGTGATGGACGCTCTGAAGGTGCTGAACATCGTCTTTGTGGTGCTGCATGTGGCTGATGCTGCACTGATCCCATGTGCTTGGACGCAGTTCAGACTGAGAGATCTGAATGAGGAGAGCATCATGCTGCTGGAGAAGATGGTGAGGAACCTTTACATTCTGGGGAACATTACGAATCCTGTATTTTAGTCAAAATCATCTGAGTGTCTTCCTTCATTCAGGGAGCTTTGATGCCATTGAGGTGTTTGGAGGAAAGATGTAGGAAAGGTTATCATAAAACGTCTAAAAGTAAATGAGTGTAGCTGTTGCTGTTGTGCAGAATGAAGATCTGGCTGTTGTTGTTCTTGAAACTCTGAGAGTTGTTGATAGACTCTTCAAGAATGAACAATCATCCATCACGTGGGACCGAGAAACACTGGCACTCTTCAAGAACATCATCTCTTCTAGAGGAGTGAAGAATCTGCAGAAATGTGTAAGTTGCATGCGTCTGACTGACCGGCGGCGGGTCCGCAACGACATCCGCGGCAACCGGCAGTGGGTCCACAACGACGTCCGCGACGACCGGCAGCCGGTCCACACCGATCAGTCTTAACATTAAAAACTCATTGTTTCTAGATTTATTGTCCATTTTATCAGCTCCATTTACCATATAGGTGCACTTTGTAGTTCTACAATTATAGACTATAGTCCATCTGTTTTTCTGCATACTTTGCTGTTTCCCTTTTACCTTGTTCTTAAATTGTCAGGACCCCCATAGACCCTCGCAGAGCAAGTACTATTTGGGTGGTGGATCATTCTCAGCACTGCAGTGACACTGATGTGGTGGTGTGTTAGTGGTGTGTTGTGCTGGTACGAGTGGATGAGACACAGCAGTTCTGTTAAAGAGTTTTTACACAGCTGTGTCCCCCAGAGGACCAGCACAGAACAGGTGTCAAGTGTTCTAGGTAACAAGGTAGGAGTGTCTAATAGAGTGGACAGTGAAAACTCCAGCAGCACTGCTGTGTCTGGTCAGTGTCACTGCAGTGCTGAGAATGATACTTGCTCTGGTGGTCCTGTGGGGTTCTGACCACTGAAGAACAAAAGGGGGCTAACATAGACTTTCAAATATTTTACTTCTCAGTCAGCATGTGGCAACTAAACTAAAAACTGACTCATTGATAAAAAATAAAAAAATAAAAAAAAACAACTTTTGAATGAGACACAATACGGACGTCATAGTGGGCCAGCCTGCCCCCATACGCATAATATAATAATACACATAATATCTGTGCGGTTTCTTTCTCTGGACAAACTTCACATGAAAAGTCTAAAAGTAGATGAGTGTAACTTTCGCTGTTGTGCAGAATGAAGATCTGGCCTCCGCACCCGCCGCCAGTCTCTATGGACGACGCCACAGGCTCGTCTGCCCCCATGAATATTGCAACCCCTTTGTTCCTGTCCATCCCGCCCTTGCCTGTGTCTGTTCCTTCCTGTGGGCCTCCTGGTCCTCCTGATCCTCCCGTGTCTGCTTTTCCCCATTGACCTCCCGTTCCTCCCATGTCTGCTGTTCCCCTCTGGCCTCCTGTTCCTCCCATGTCTGCTGTTCCCCTCTGGCCTCCTGTTCCTCCCATGTCTGCTGTTCCCTGTTGACCTCCCATTCCTCCGGTGTCTTCTGTTCCCCATTGGCCTCCTGTTCCTCCCGTGTCTTCTGTTCCCCGTTGGCCTCCTGTTCATCCTGTGTCTGCTGTTCCCCGTTGGCCTCCTGCTCCTCCCATGTCTTCTGTTCCCCGTTGGCCTCCTGCTCCTCCCATGTCTTCTGTTCCCCGTTGGCCTCCTGTTCCTCCCGTGTCTGCTTCTGGGTCTCCTGTTTCGTTTTTTTTGTTTTTGCCTTCGTTCCTGGTTTTGTCTTTTTCCCTTCTGTCGCGTCGGTGCCCGTTCCTGTTCCTGTGGTGGTTCCCGTTCCTGTGTCTCCTTTTGTTTCTGTGCCAGTTTCTGTCAGTTTCTGTTCCTGTTTCAATTTTGGTTCCTGTTCCCTTGTCTTTTGCGTGGTATGTCTTGCGTGCTTGTTTCCCTCATCCTGTTGTTCCTCTGTTCGTCTCTCGTTCGGCGTCTTTTTGTGGTGTGCCTCCTCCTCCTCCCCCCAGTGTTTCATCCTCATTCTGTCCATGTTTCGTCTGGTTTTGTCTCCTGTTTCTGTGCCTGTGGCTTCTGCTAGTGTTCCCGTTTCTGCCTCTGTGCCCGTGGTTCCTGTTCTGTGTCTGTGCCTGTCCTTGTCTAGTTTGGTTATGTTCTTTGTTTTTGGTTCCTTGTGTCTGTCTGGTTTTGTTCTGTTTTTGTTTGGCGTGCCTCTGTGTGTGCGCCTTTGGGGTGGGGGTACTGTCATGATTGGCCCCTCCCAGTCCTGTCCATGTGTTCATGTTTTGGTTTAGCCCATGTGCATTTGTTTTGGTTTAGCCCCTTCGTATCATGTCTCCGCCCCTGATTGTCTCCATCTGTTTTCCACCTGTCCCTTGTTTTCCATGTGTATTTAGGCCCTGTGTTTGGCCCTTGTGCTGATCTTTGTTGGTGTTATCTGCTGTGTTGGATGTTCTGTTTGTTCTGTTCTGCTGGATTCTGGTTTGTCTGCCATGTCTGCCACAAACACTATCACTCTGCTGATACGCTGTTGCTAAGCAACGACTCTGACAGCTGTAGGAGATGCTCAAGCCATTTGAACGTTTTTACTTCTTACTTTGCCACCAACAGAAAATGGACACTTTTAAGATCACATCTGACCGACAGCCGATTTGGTCAGACTCTAAAGATGAGACAACACTAAATTCCCAAACTGCCAGTTGGTCTGTGTGGAGCTGGAGAACGAACTGCCGGCTGTTTATTGCTGTTAAGCAGCAGAAACACTTGAGCTTGTGTGTTATAGCTATAACATACTCCCTCTCGTGTGTGTGTGTGTGTGTGTGTGTGTGTGTGTGTGTGTGTGTGCGTGTGTGTGTGTGTGTGTATAAATGTGTGTACATGTGTGTGAGAAAAAACATAACATGATTTACCTTTTTATTCACAATCATTATATGCTACCAACACTACATATAAAAATTCAGAGGACATATAGATTCACAGATTCTCTGGCCACTTGGGGTAATAAATAAAATTACTATATTTATGTTGCAGAACTCTAGTTGTTCCTATCACAAATATCGTTATATTTCTTTACAATAAACCATTTTTAAATAAACCACTCTAAATGACTTTGTTTACATCCCATTGCCTGAATTAGGCAGTGATGTTTCCCCTTTAAGCTTTCACCTGCTGCAAGTTTATCCTAATGTACGATGTGCCTGTGTTATAATACAGTTTTTAGCCTTGTAATATCCTGCTTAGTATCTTTAACGTTGATATTTCACCGCAATGTCCTTTTTGTAGCCATTCATTTACATATAATATTGATTTATTTATATATAACATGTATTTATTTATTGACAGACAGAAAATCAGTGTCTTCTGCTAATTCAAGTGCACACTTCAAAAGATGGTTCTTCAAGGGTTCTTTAGTAAAGGCAGCGGTTCTATTTAGAGCCAGGGATTCAAGGTAGAATCATTTCATGCTTAAATGGTTCTTGTCATGAAAAATGGTTCTCCAAATTGATGGAGAATGTGTTGTTTAGGGTCCCATATAGCGCTAAAAACGCATTCTGCTATTATTAGGGGGTCAAGCTTGTGACAACAGCAGAATCCTTTAGGTGCTTGATAGAACCATTTTCAAAAAGGTTCTTTTTGGAACCACATGCAACACATTTTCCATCAGTCTGAAGAACCATTTCACAATGCAAAGAACCATTTGAGCATAAAGCGGTTCTATATAGAACCAATGCCTTTACTAAAGACCCCTTAAAGAAGGCCCATCCTTTTTTGAAGTGTGTTGAACAAATGAGGTCAGAACCTATTAAGCATATTTGTGCAAATGTCATATACACAAATCTAGAGTTTGCTTCTCAGGCGCTGTGGATAGGGCTGCCCACCGCTGCGGGCAAGTGTGCCCCCTAGTGTGTGCGTCTATTCACTGGCGTGTGTGTGGTGTTTCACTTCACGGATGGGTTAAATGCAGAGGTGGAATTTCCTAAAGTATCACTTCACTTATTAGCACTTCATAGACTAACACAGATCATGTCCATGTAAATGTGTATCGTCCTGTCTCGCCCTGTCCCCGTCTGTCTCTCTTTCAGCCTTTGTTGTCTTGTTCCATGTGCTTTAATTGTTTTGGTCTCCTTAGTCCTGCCTTCTTGTGATCTGTCCCACCTGTCTGTTGTCTGTAGCCCAGCCCTGCCTCTCATTAGTCGCAGGGCTTTGGTGGTGCCCCTGCTTGTGTGCTTCGTGTTTGCTCTGTGTTTTGTTCTCTTAGGCCCTGTTTTGTTTGTCTCTGGCTAGTTTTCTGCACGTCCCCCTGTCTTTGTTTTTCCATCATTGTGGAGAACTTTATGTCATGGCCTACTAATAAAACTAAGGACTTGCATTTGTATCAGTATGACTTATGTACTTGTCGGTTCTTTGTGTTATTTATTTAACCATAATACATTTTATTTGCCTACTTTTTAACTTTATTTTACTTTGTTCTTTATGTGTGGATGTATGCATTGTCCTTTTTTAACGGATTCGATATAAATCTGCATGTTTAATTCGCATATCCCTGTAGATGACCGTTTAAATTACATTTAAAATCCTGGGATTTTAGATCCTGGGATTTATTAGTGGCCCCGCCCCTTTTAATATCCAGCTCTGACCAGGTTTAATTTTGCAGTTTAATATCAGTGATGTGAGGCCGTTATGAAACGGGCGCGTGCTTGGTGCACGGTGCCTTTGTGATGACGGCACCGTGTTTTCGGGCCCGCCGTCATCGCGAGACAGCAGCGACACGCGCACGCTCTCTCGGTGTATTCCTGTGCGCGAGAGCAGGAGGGAGCAGAGGCCAGTGTGCGGCAGCGCGAGCGCCCATCCAGCCCTGATGATCACCATGCGGACGGAGCTGTAGGGAGCGCGCGGTCGGTGCTTCTCCGGGGCGTGTGTGTGTGAGTGTGTGTGCGCGCGCGGTTTTTCGCCGTCGAGCATCGGCAGTGAGGCGGGCACGAGGCGCTCAGGTGCTGCTGCAGCGCGCGGCCGAACACACGAGCGAAGGATGGAGTTCAAGCAGCTGGTGGACACGGCGGAGAAATGGTGCTCGGGCAACCCGTTCGACCTGATCTTCGCCGAGGAGGTGGACGAGAGGCGCCTGGACTTTTACGCCGAGCCCGGCATCTCATTCTACGTGCTGTGCCCCGACGGCATGACGGGAGGAGGCGACAATTTTGTAAGTACGAGGATGGGAATGGCGCGCGTGCCGTGTGGAAGGGGGGTGGGGAGTGTGTGTGTGTGTGTGTGTGTGTGAGACGAAGCTGAAGTCAGCTTCTTATTCGCCAGCTTCTTGTTCCAGTTCTCCCGTTCCACCTTAAATGGCGTAGCGGTTACATTCCGACGTCCTTTTCGACAGCTTGTTCTAATTTTCCCGTTCCACCTTAAATGGTGCAGCAGTTACATTCTGGCTTCCTGTTCTCCAGCTTGTTCGTATTCTCCTATTCCACCTTAAATGGTTCCGCAGTTACATTCTGGCGTCCCATTTTACAGCTTCTTGTTCGGATTCTCTAGCTGGTTCCACCTTAAATTATGTAGTCGCTTTCTGCTCCCCAGACTGTTGTGCACATTTTCCCGTTCCACCTTAAATGGTTCCACAGCTTCTTGCTCGAAAAGTTGCATGTAACTGCGGAGCCATTTAAGGTGGGACGGGAAAAAGAAGCTGGATAATATGCCGTCAGAATGTACCTGCTGCGCCATTTAAGGTGGAACGGGGCAATTCGAATAACAAGCTGGCGAGTAGGACGACTTCAGCGTCGTGAGGGAGAGAGAGGGGGAGGCTGAAACCCAGACGGCTCCCATTTTAGTGCGGCATTTGGATGTAGGAGCCATTCTTTCGTGCAGTGCACTAGATAGCGAGTGCACATCCATTTGAGATCCAGCCAGGCCATGTGCGCGTGCTCGATAACCAGCGATTACGCCATCCTCCCTTCAGCCGCTCTCAGACCCAGTAAGGACTCCAGGGAGGCCGATGACGTCACCCTCGTGGCTTGCAGCCTGCATTCTTTCATTGTACTTCGAAAACTGGATAAAAAAAAAAAAGTAGTGGTGCACTATTACTACGCTTTATGGCCGAGGGCTTTTAGATGCCTTAGTTTCTTCTGTGGTCAGGGATATTAATAGGGAATTTTTCTCAGCTTTGCGGCAGTAACAGCCTCTATTCTCCTGCGAAGGCTGCTGGAACATTGCTGTGAGGATTTGACTGAGCATTAGTGAGGTCCACTACCGATGTTGGATGATCAGTTCTGGTTCGATCCAGCTCATCCATAAAGCAGTGAATGGAGCTCCATCAGCTCCACTGACGCTTGCTGACGCTTGGCATGGTGACCTTAGGCTTGTGACTTGTTCTGGATCACAAATGCCACTGCTGCTCGCCCCAAAGGTCTTGGGTCCCACAGGGATGCACCCATGTGGGAAGTGGGGATACTCTTTGTGTCTTATATCTGCAATAATAATACATAAATATGTATAGAATATATCATCCCTGTCCAGAATAAACCCTGTATCTCTACTTTTGGGTTTTTATTTTTCAGCACAGCAGCCATCCTTCACATCAAAGGATGTCCTGCTGAGTGGACCAATAGAAATGGTCTGCGGTCCCTTGGAAAATGAAAGTTATTACGTTCACTTACATTAAAAGTAAAGAGCGTTTTTGCTTTTTCCTGTAAAGTTACCATTTTATATTAGCATTACAGAAAAATGCAACACTTATTTGTACAGGACAAGGCTGGATTACTGACCAGGTCAGGAGTCACAGGAGGCCTCAGACTGAGCAAAAGCTGGGGACCATCTACTGCAGATGCAAAAATTGGACCTTCAAATAGCCTTTGAATATGTATTGATTAAATAAATGAAATAAAGGCCTCTCAGCCCATACCTTACCTCATATAAAACAATCCAAAGCTTCATAATAACTGAGAGTGTGCTGATACTTGACCGTGCAGGACGTAATAGCACATTATTACTGCAGGTTAACTGAGCAACATATTTCTTTGTTTAAATTACACTGTTCAAAGTGCACACTTACAAACAAAACTACTTTTCTATTTTTGCTCTTAATGTTTTGCATAATTGTCAGTGTGTGACGCCCAGAGGTCTCATTAGACCGTGATCCATCCGTAATAGAGGTTTACAGTGAATAAAATGAATAAAATCCAAGCCTATATTTTAGTATCACCTAAACTCACTGCAGTTCCCAAATACATACAGGATATATGGTTCTGGATAAGAAATCACATATCAGCTCAAAATATTGGTCAAAACTAAATATCTGTCCGATGATTATATTTTTCATAAGCAAATATCTGCCCATATGATTCTGAAATCGTTGTATTTTCATGTTGGATAGAGCTGCAATACTCCAGAGAAGTTCTACTCCTCCAGTGCTGGGGGCTTTATACCTCTCTGTGTCACAGTTGGTATTGGGCGTGGTGATACTTACTGTATAGGTGCACTTTTTAGTTCTACAGTTACTGCAGTCCATCTGTTTCTCTGATACTTTGTTACCCCCTTTTACCCTGTTCTTCAGTGGTCAGGACCCCAATGGACCCTCACAGAGCAGATACTATTTTGGGTGATGGATCATTCTCAGCACTGCAGCAACACTGACCTGGTGGTAGTGTGTTAGTGTGTGTTGTGCTGGTCTGAGTGGATCAGACACAGCAGTACTGCTGGAGTTTTTAAACCTCAGGGTCACTGCTGGACTGAGAACAGTCCACCAACCAAAAGTATCCAGCCAACAGTGTCCTGTGGGCAGCGTCCTCTGACCACTGATGAAGGACTGGAGGATGACCAACACAAACTATGCAGCAGCAGATGAGCTGTCGTCTCTGACTTTACATCTACAAGGTGGACTGACAAAGTAGGAGGGTCTAATAGAGTGGACAGTGAGTGGACACAGTGTTTAAAAACTCCAGCAGCACTGCTGATGGACTGATCCACTCGTACCAGCACAACACACACCACCACGCCAGTGTTACTGTAGTGCTGAGAATGATCCACCACCCAAATAGTATCTGCTCTGTGAGGGTCCATGGGGGTCCTGGCCACTGAAGAACAGGGTAAAAGGGTACTATCAAAGTATCAGAGAAACAGATGTACTACAGTCTGTAACTGTAGAACTACAAAGTGCAGCTATACAGTAAGTGGAGCTGATAAAATGGACAATGAGTGTAGAAACAAGGAGGTGGTCATAATGTTAGGCCTGATCGGTGTATACGTTTAATTCAGCAAGCACATTATATTAGATTTCCTTGGTCAGAGGGGTGGGGGGAGAAGTGGCTCCATGCTCAGACTGCTCGGCGGCACTGCACAACCACAGTGTATTGTGTGAGGAGAAGGGTTGAAAGCCTGCACAGTTCAGTGGCTGTGTTCTCTCACAGGCACTGTCGTAGTGTAATGAATAGTTGATTATGACAGGGAAGTGTCCCAGTGCAGACTTGCACTGTCCTCTTTGTGACGTAACCCCAACATGGGACCTGCTCTGGGTATCAGGTGTTGAGCAGCCTGGCCTAGGAAAGCATGTTTTTCTGTCTTCTTCGCGTGGCCTCTTCAGCTCTGTTCAAAATAGTGTGCTAGACATTATGTCATGGAGAATACAGCTAACACTCTCCTCTCATCCTGGCTCTCTCACTGTCTGTCTTTCTGTCTGTCTCTCATTCACACGCGCATTATCCCAGCGCCCTTACACGCATATGCTGAAACATCCCACACCCAACCTAGATTACACTGCTGCACAGGAGTCCCAAGGGCAGAGATCAGTGCTCAGAAATAACTCCATCCCCCTATCTGCAGGCACTGGGAAGACAGGGCTCCAGTTACTAAACCTGATTAATGCTCAAATCAGCAGAAAGAAGACAGAGAAACCCAAACCAGAAGTGTGAGTCACAGCAGGCTCTGCAATACTTCAGTGATTACATAAATTAATGTTGCTACACTCTATGTATATAATGAAATCATTCCTTGTGATTGCAGTACAGTATGAAGCATAGGGGGCGCTATAGCTTCCGTATTTTGTTGCACCATAAAAGAAGAAAATGCTTGTTGCATATGGGTCTTGTAAGCTGCATTCCAAAGCATTGGTGCGCCTGAGATAGTGTTGGTCGATAGTACGTGTTCTAAATAAAATACGATATATGGACAATATATGAAATATGGGTGAATGCTTTAATGAATCGATCATTTTATACTTTATTAGGCAATGATGACAAACAAATTACAGTATAAAACTCCAACGGCATTGTTTTCCACCATTTTCGTGGTGCTGTTTTTTTCATGGATGATAGATTAATCAGTTATTGAAATAGTCATTAGTTGCAGCTGTACTTTAAATAACCATTAAATAATGGTCTTACCTCACATTAAGGCATTCTCTAATGGAAAAGCGGGAACTTCTTTCTTATGTTTGGCATAGTGGTTCATAGTGTAGTAATCAGTTAATCAATGAACCGGTTAGTGCCCAGTAGATTAATCGATTATAGAAAAACTCATTATTTGCAGCCCTACTGTAAGGAACTACCAAGGAATTATTCTACCTGACATTATAGGGATTTCCAAAACAGAAGTAGTGTTTGGTGTAGTGTAGTGGGCAACACCTCTGCCTTCTATGCTGTAGATTGAAGTTCAGTCCCCTGCTTGGACAAGCACCCTACACTATACCAATAGGGGTCCTTGGGCAAGACTCCAAACAGTACCTTCACCTACCTGTGTAAATTGATCAAATTCTAAGTTGTTCTGGATAAGAGTGTCAGCCAAATGCCGTAAAAGTGGGACCTTATATATTTTATTAGGCATAATGGTTCTGGTTAAAGGTAGGCAAAGGTAGCGTTAGGAGTCTTGCCCAAGGACTCTTATTGGTATAGTGTGGGGTGCTTGTACAGGCAGGGAATTGATCCCAGTCTACAGCATAGAAGGCAGAGGTGTTATCCACTACACTATGTCAACCTATACATTAGGAGGTTCTCCAAAACCATAAAGGGACCTTGTATCTTATATTATGAATAATGGTTTGATTAATCGATTGACAAGTTAATGACTGATAGATTAATTGATTATGGAAATAAGTTATTTGCTGTCATACTGTAAAGAACCAATAAGGAATGAATCTACTTGACATTACAGAGTTCTCCAAAACAAAAGTGAGACCTTGTGTCTTACACTAGAGATAATGGTTTGATTAGTTGTTTAATCAGTCAGCTTCTAATACTAGGCATAATAGCTGAATTAATTGATTATTCCAGTTAATGGCTTATAGATTAATCAGTTATATAAATAGTATTTATACTTTTTATTACAGCTTTGGACATGCTTTATTCAGGGTACAGTGATGGAAACCAGTGGATGGGCAGTAATTCTGCAGTGTACAAACTGTAGCATACTAGAATATCACTTGAATTTGCCTACTAGTGGTAAAGTACTGCTGTGCACTATGCCTAGCTACATCCCAGTGAGTCACACCTGGTCATATGATTTGAGGAAGGAAATAATAAACTTCCATTAGTAATGACCTTGGTCCTTCCTCTAAGTGAAAGACTGATTTCTCTGTGCTCTGTGAATCACGGCTGGTAACCACCAGGCTGAAATTCAGAGACAGCTCCATGCCTGAGTTTCTTTAAAGGACTCATATCACAGAAGAATAAATTTTCCTGGCTTATTTGAAAGAAGGCTCATGAAAACCTAATTCAAACCTAGCATCCACTGCCAACTCCATGCAGTCCATATATATGAAAGCTAAGCTACAAAAACATTCATCACGGCTGTGATGTCATAACCAGCCAATGAGAACAGAGGTCATTTGCATATAAACGTGTCTGAAAGGCACAGTAACAAAAACAGCCTGCTTTATTCTAAGAGATAAATAGAAGTTAGGAAATGCCCATGTAAAAAGAATTACAGCTGGTTTTGATATATAAAGTCTCATGAATGGACCTGTTTAAAGCATATAACTGGAGCTTAGGCCCTGCAGTAGGTGTCCTGAGTTGCCTTTATATAACCATGCAGTGAGTGACTGATGTGTGGATGCTGGCAGGCTGCACGCTGTGCACACTATTAAATTAGTGCCAATGCTGATACATCAAACCTGAGGCTGTAAACAGGAATATTTGTGAGCTGTACCAGGAAGGAGACGGCAGGGAGGCTCACTAAAGGCCCGAAGCCCATCCTTTTGCCTTATTCAGCGCTCTCCCCTTTCTCTAGTGAGACCAGTGGGAGTCACTATGTGCTTTCCCACAAGAACAAGCAGAGAAAGAATGATAGTTGTGATAGCCCAGCTGGCAAAGAACTTGGCTGTAAAAACCATAATGTCATGGAGTTTGAACCCTACAATTGGCAGCTATAAGGCACTTCGGACAACCTTGTCAGCTCAACGAAATAGTCCTACTTTGGCATTGCTCTGATGTGCTTAGGACATCAAAATTTTAACTGGCTGTCATGGATTAGCTTGCCTGTTCATTTCAATGTTATTAAGTGACCCTTATTAATCCCACAACAGGGAAATTTCACCTCCGCATTTAACCCAGTTAGATGAACTGTGTTCATTTGAACCAGCCAGAGACCTTTTTTGAACTATTTTGCTGTTATGGCAAGATTTTTTTTATTATTAAATGACCCAGTGTAACCTGAATGGCATCACCACCACTCTTAAATAGGAATTTGTAAATTCTGCATAATTCAGCTGTTTTATTTGATGTGAAATGGTTCAGGGTAGAGAAACCTATAGACCCAGATTTCGTTACAGTTGTGGTGATAGGAACCAGGGGTCACTATGTCTATAACACAAACATGGCTGTTAATTGACTGTCCAAAACCAATAGTGCACGTACACGTGACCTCTGTGTCTTTACATGCAATGTTAATAACACCAAATTAGTCATAAATCTTTCTTTTCTGCTTACTATTTTGTGTGAACTCATCCTACAGTTAAAAGTTTGAACACCCCTGGTCAAATTACATACTTTGTTGATTTTTGAAGTGAAAATAACACACCCTATACAAATGAAAACTCTTATGTGATAAATAGCTGCTAACTTTAGTGCACGATATTTACTCATTTGCTTTACATTTATTTACATTTACATTTAGGGCATTTGGCTGATGCTCTTATCCAGAGTGACTTACAGTTTTGATCATTTTACACAGGTAGGCGAAGGTGGTGTTAAGAGTCTTGCCCAAGGACTCTTATTGGTTTAGTGTAGGGTGCTTACCCAGGTGGGGATTGAACCCCAGTCTACAGCGTAGAAGGCGGAGGTGTTACCCACCACATTTTCATTTACTGTTATGTAACTTAACATGTTGGCAAAAACAAATGTGCACTGACATTTGCGTAGCCCACATTTTCCCCCCAATATGTTAAATTCGCCAAATAAGTAGAAGTGTGTTCTCTGTAGAAGTTGTGTTAACTCATTTTCACTTAGATAACAAACAAAACATGATTTGCACACACATGTGCCTCTGTGCCACAAATGGATTAAAAAAGAAATAGTTTCAGACCACAACTATCTCCAAACTCTCATAAAACCATGTCTTACGTGTAGGCAGCCCATCACATGTAATATCATTAACTGCTTCACTAACATTGTGACCAATTCTGATTCTGCAAGTTTCTCTAGAACAGCACATTTAACATGAAACCAGTATGAATATTTTTATAATACTGTATATTCATATATTTGCTTATCTTAACCATTGAATTATGCAGAAATATTGAAAAAAAATCAGTGGAATGTCCCTTTAATCTGAGAAAGGTCAGGTGATCTCAGCTGATCTCAGTCATTTCCAGTAAATGTATTAAGTCAGTTTACAGTTTAGTGCAGCTCTAAAAGCACACCATTGTGGGAGTTTTAATAACAAGAACTGTGTAATGTTGTGTGTTCAGGTGATTTATCTCTTGACCACAGTTATCTCTGAATTATGTGTACACTGACTCACGTCACTGTCCTCCCACGTTTGATATTGCACACACAGTGATTTCATAAATCTTAAATGATCTAAATTGAATTCTGTTTGGTGGACATTCCTTTTTGGGAACGACATGCACACGTAGTTTAATATAATCCCCTTTGATTTGATTTCATTACATGTGCTGCACTGACTTGCTATCAGCTGCACTGTATTACCAACTCATTAACACTTCACTATAGGTGGGGGGAAATGCATACAAGTGTGTATTTGCTGTGACTTGTGATGGGCTGTGTGTGTGTTTACAGCACGTGTGGAGTGAGAGCGAGGATTGTCTGCCATTCCTGCAGCTGGCCCAGGACTACATCTCCTCCTGTGGTAACAAAACCTTGCTGGAGGTCCTCGAAAAAGTCTTCAGATCCTTCAGACCTGTGAGAGCTCTGTGCCTCAAGCACACACATGTTTGTCTTGCTATACATATGAGGACATCCATAGACTTCTATTGATTTTTGTGTTACTGTGGCTAAATAACATTGCCCCTAAACCTAAACCTAACCTTAACCTCAGTATCCAAAAGGCAATTTTTCTGCTCTTTTAGTTTTCAAATAAAAAAGTAATTGTGATGAGGCTAACAAATTTCAGATAGTCCTGTCATAGTGAAGATATGGGGTCCTCAAAAGTATAGCACTACAAGAACACACACACACAGGCTGAGACTAAGTTAAGTTAAATTAAGTTAAGTGATGCTGTTTTAATCCCACAAATGGGGAAATTCCACCTCCGCATTTAACCCATCCGTGAAGTGAAACACCACACACACTAGTGAATACACACACACTAGGGGCAGTGAGCACACTTGCCTGGAGCAGTGGGCAGCCCTATCCATGGCACCCAGGGAGCAATTGGGGACTAGGAATGTAAATGTAAAAATCTTTTGGCTGATAACCAAGTCATTAGTTGACAATTAATCATTGACAACAACAACAACAGCAGTCTGGGATCTGACCTATTAAAATATCGGTTATAAAACAGAAACTTCCAGATATGAAATCTAATTCACAATTGAATTGAAGCTGTTGTAAAAGTGCACACACAAAAATAAAATCTGTATTAATGCATGAAGATATTAACTCCTTAACATTCCAGGCTTATTGTATACTAAGGCTTATTATTCAGTAACTACAGGGACGTCAGTGCAAACTAATGGAGCTTTCCCTACATTATAGAAGTGTGTAATAAAGCTTGGCTTGGTAAGGAGCTAACAACTGTTCCTGGTATGGACTCTGGAACATAATACTGATAGATCAGGCTGTATTTGAAGCAAATGGCTTGAAACATATTAAACATACTCTCCATAAGAACCTAGTTTTGTTTAAACCAGGGGACTGACAACTGATCACATACTAAAAAGGTGACTGGAATATACAGTTAAGGGCTACTGAAAGTTCTATTAAGGTTAAAAAAGTATATTTATCACTCATTATTGGCCCAAAATAAATTGAACATAAATGCCATGACCGGTTCTAGCTTTGGCCCAGTATACCTCAGTAGCTCCTGAACTGCATGAACTGCATGCCTGGATCTTCACACACTTGCTTCACACCATATTGGGTTGTTTGAAGTCCCATCTTGTGGACAACTGTATTTTCCTCACTTTTTAGACATAAGAGCTTAAAGAAGTCTGTAAATACTGTTAAAAGTTTTAGTTTACAACATTTACTACTGATCAGACTGTCAGGGGACACAGCTTGGGTTGTTTTTTGTTATTATGTTATTAAACCAGCACATTTGCATGTATCTATCTATACTGCCTGCAGTAGTTTAGTTCCACTCATTCATGAAGTTATAATTAATGCTTTAGCCCATTCTGCTTTTCGAATTAGATGGAATACAGGGCAGCCAATCACAACAAAGATCATTTACATATTGTCAATATCACACAAAAACTTGTATCTCCATTTTCAGTTTTTTGGGGTTTTCTTTTACTCTTTTGGATCATTTAAAAGCTCCTTTATACTGTGTTAAATTTTCATGATGAACGGACCAACAGAAATGGTCAGAAAAATTTACATTAACTTCCGCTACAAGTTAAGAATGTTATCATTTTGTTCCAACAGAAATGAAAAATTTAGTCATAAAAGCAGAGTAACAAAAACAGACTTTTAATTAGAAGAGGTTAAAAAAAAGAAATATGGTTGCATACAAATAAATTATGACTATTTTTGTTACATAATAGCAAAAAATAGCAAAACAACATTATACTGGCAGTCGTGGGCTGGAGGATAGGGAACTGGCCCTGTGACCGGAAGGTTGCCGGTTCGATCCCCAGCACCGACAGTCCATGACTAAGGTGTCCTCGAGCAAGACACCTAACCCCCAACTGCTCCCGGGGCGCCGTGGGTAGGGCTGCTCACTGCCCCCTTGTGTGTGTGTGTATTCACTAGTGTGTATGTGGTGTTTCACTTCACGGATGGGTTAAATGTGGAGGTGGAATTTCCCCGTTTGTAGGATTAAAAAAGTATCACTTAAGTGGCTCTTACTTTTTTGGCTTCTAGCGCTATATGACACATTGTTTTGTATCCTATAGGCGGGCACTGAAGTCCTATAGCTAAAAACAACAGCAGTAGCCATTTTGAGAAGTGTGTTGTGATGTAGCCAGAGAACTTGTAGCGAGGAGTATTCCCACGCTCTGCGATGTCTTTGGGTTTCTCAAGCACTAGAGGGCGCTCCTGAGTGAGTCCAAAATGAATGGGTTGATATGGAGCATTTGAGCAAAATCGTAGTTTATATATGCTTAAATTTTGAATGTAAAAGAACGCAGTCATTTCCTGAACACAGAGCAGCATAAAACATTTTAACACCACTGTTATAATTTTAAGAGCTTTTAAACTTGAGCTAAGAGATTAAAACGGTGCCTCATGACGTCAGAGAGTGCGAACAGCCAATGAGCTGCTCCGCTCGCCCATCAATCATCACGCTCTAGCAGTATAGCCGGCTCCTGCTGCCCAAAACCCGTTTGCTGTAGAAAGAAAGGAAACATATAAGCGAGTTTACTTTGTTTTTTTAGTGAAATGCATCCTTCTACTTTCTAAAATTAAAGAAAGTTTCTAATCACTCGCCCAGCACATATTTTAACTTTTCATTTTTAGCCGTTGAGCTCCATTCAGTCCCATTCATTGAGGACTCACTCGCCGGCGCCCTCTGCTGTTTAGCAGTCCTGTTTTTGATATAACGGGAGGGATAGGGATCCTCATAAACTGGCTCTGATGTAACCATGTGGTTAGCTATAAACTTCAATTTCTTGTTAGCTTCATTAGCCTTGTAGCTCCAGCACTAACTATAGACGCAAACTTCAGACATCACACGTCTTGGCTAAGTGAGTATGTTTGGAATAATGAAGGAAAAACTGGTTAATATAGATTTTTTTAAGCAAATGTATGGATAATACGTCTCCTAGCATGACTATGATGTTGTTTTCTAGCTCCTGGGTCTTCCAGACATTGATGATGACACATATGAGCAGTACCATGCAGATGTGGAGGAGGAAGCAGAGACAGACCACCAGCAGATGGGCGTTAGCCAGCAATAATGCCCAGCGAGGCGGCTCGGCTGTGCGCCCACAATAATGTCCAGTAAAGGGGGCCTTTCCGTGGGCCGCAGTCCAATGTTTCTTCCCTCTCTTTTTCCTTCTTCCATGCCATCCTAACATCTCTGCTCTTTTATGAAACGCACTATCCTTCTCTCTATCTCTCCCACACAAACAAGCGCCTGTTAAACTGCACCATTATGCCCTTTAATATGTAGATGGCTATGTCTCCCAAAAAGAGCACTGTCGGCACACTTCACATCTGTCTTGTTTTCAACAGCAAGACATATGATCCATATTATATGGATATGCTTTTCAACTGCAAGACATATAATCCATATTATGCACACATTGTGCATTAACTCATGCATCAAGTGAGAATATCAGTCCAATACAACCCACAATGTCCCAAAATTGTTTAGTTTTTGACTGTGTGGGCTCATTAAACAGCATTAACCTGGCCAAATGGCCAAAGATCTACTTTTAGTTGAGCCCCCTAAGAATAATGAATAGAAATTGTCGTTATGAATGTATAGACTTAGGAAGTCCTGATTGATTGCTGGTAAATAGGTGTTGTAATGCCTGAAGCCAGTCAATGGTTACAAAGGTCAGAAGATATTTGTTGAAACTGTTGGACTACTGATCTAAGGTTGAGCCTTTGTACTCCTAGTAAATCTTGTCATATGGGCTGAATGGGTAAAGCTGATTCTAGATCAGTCATCTTAGCTTGAGACACTAAACACATAATAGCCCCAAAGCAGAGATAATGTGATTAGATTTTTTAGAGTGGATAGAGGTGCTTGCTGTAACTGTGGATACTCCTGTTATGGTCTTGACTAGTCTTTGTATTAAAATACACTGAATTGCCAGTATATTAGGCCCTATGGTCCCTTTCTGATGATGAATGGGGTAGAGGGGGGCTGATAAATGCAACAGGTGGGATACAGTTGGCTACAGTGTGCAACTATAAACATACAAAGTCCACCTATGTGATAGATGTTTCTGATAAAATGGCCAGTGAGTAGCCATGCATGATATGCAACACAAGTGTTAGTTTTTGGCAAGAAAAAAATCCCCAACTCAGATTTAAACAATACTATCAAAAATGATGAGTACAGTGATTTTTATTAAACGTTTACACACTCAGCTGTACTAAATCCAGTTAAACTGGACAATTTACACTCTCTTTGTAACAAAACAATACGGACGATATTTACGATATGCTCAGAAAAGCATATTGTGATAAATATCGTAATAATGCCCACCCCCTAGGTTATAAGGTATAATAAGAATACACCTAATAAACTGGCAACTCTGTAAACTTTTTGGGCGTTTTTGCGCTTCTGCTGGAGTTTTTAAAGCCGTAGTGACTTCTTTTCTTCTTCCATGCCGCTCTGCTCACAGTTTAGCCAGGCAAAAAGCTTGAATTTGTACTTTAATGGCCCAGTCACATTTGCAACCAGAATTTTATGATTAAAATGACTTTTCAGTATGATTCACATACACAGTGAGACTTCTTGAGCGAATAAATGTCCTGTGTGAAATTTTGAGTCAAGGTTAGTTTTGCGGAACTTTGAATTTGAGTCATTGGGCTGAAGTTTTGAGGTCTGAAGGTGATGTCCTTCACAGTGAATAACTAAAATGCTCATTTAACTAGAGTCTAAGGCTGGGTGTACACTACATGATTTTTTTTGCCTGATTTTATCCCTGATTTGTCCCATGTGACAAATTTTACAATCTGAAGTGATTTTCCAGGTTGGGAATGTTCTGGTAGTGTGAGCGGAGAAATGAGTTGGTCTTTAGCCCTCTGATCGAACTCTGAAGTGATCGAAAGCCCTCTGTTGTTTGATGAGTCCTGTAGTGTGATAAGGTCAGAGATTTACTCAACAAGTGATTCAAACTAAAGCCAATCAGAGAGCTAGAAGAGTGGAGAAAAAAGAGAATACACATAGCCTGATCAGTGGAGTACTGAGATAGAGGAGCTGTGTGTAAAACACAGGCAAATAAGAGCCGTTATCATGTTTATAATGTCAAAGCTGCGCGTAAAAGTACAAACAGGTCTGGTGCAGTAGATTAAGCTTTATCTGCGCCATGTGATTTCTGAGGACGTCTGGGGGTTTGAGTTCTTATTCGAAGCCCAGACTCATTAATTGTGTTATACTCTCTCGTTGTCTTGTTGTCTAGTGTGAGCGCCCTCATGACAAAAGGAGAAGGAATTTTGACGTTTGATGTTAAGCTTGTGACGCTCTCCATTTCAGAAATCTGATAAGGTTTTAAAAGTCGTGCAGTGTACTCACAGCCTAAGCGTGACTGTTGAATCGTTTCCTCCCCGCTGGCTATAAATAAACACATGAAAGACAGACGGCATGATACGGCATCCTTTTTGTGGTTTTTTTTCTGTTTGTGGTAGGCAAGTTAGCCAGCTTGCTAACTTCAGTGTTAGCTGCTTGGCTAACCAGAGCTCCACACAAGTCACTCCACTGTTGACAACCCTGCTCATTATCTATATAGTATTTGCTACAGAGCAGTATGTGACACTATACTGTCGCAAGTATATCTGTATCTGATAGAATTATGTTCACATTTGTGTTTTGGTGCAGTTAGCTTGACCGCACCAAAACTTTACCAGAGTGGAGGATTTTTTCATTGCCAATCTTCGGACACGGCCGTTTAGCAAGGTGACGCAAACTGCAAATGTCTAGTACGACTGTGGCTTAAGAATGATACTCGTTTTTTTTCTGCTGTTCATTTAAATGCATGCAGCACAATAAGCATGCTAGTAGTTCAGTACACTCCAGTGATCTGAGGCTGTATTTTCAAGCCAGGGGCTATTGTTTAGGGATCACTTCTTATGCGACAGCAAACACAATCAGCGCTGACTGAGGAGAATCTGATCTTAGATCAGCGCTCCGTTTGCACTTCTTGACCACAGGCACTGGGCCTGGTCTGACTAGGCCATTTCAGTGTAATCACCGGCCTCACCCCACTCGACCCAGAACACATACAGAACGTTCCCAGAAAGTTGTCTCAGCACTGGTTGGTGCAAAATTAAGAGGAACATCACATTTTGTTGGTGGACACCTTGCTTATGTGGCTGTGGGAAGGGAAGTCGATATGATCCTGCTGACCTCAGTGTGTTCAGTGCCCGCCTAATGCTGCCTCCATTTACCCCACCATAAGCCACAACCCACCCTCCACAGGTACACTCACTGCTTCCATATCGTCTTCCTCGCCATGCTCAGTGTGCTGCCAGCATAGAGATAAATTGGTCCACTTGTACTGAAATCTGTTGTGAGGTCAGTCAGAGCTGCTCTTCTTCAATCATATTTATTTGATTGTCCAGCTTTATGTACTTTGTTCTGGATTGCTGTAAGCTTTTGCAGTTTATTGTTTTTTTTATTATTCCAACACCTCCTGTTAACACTATGCCACTTTTTAATGAGTTTTGCCTAAAGATGTAAGATTTTATAGTTTAACTATTTTTCCCCCTCTCATGCTTTGTGTTTTGTTTTGTCCTCCAGTTTGTGTACGGTCCTAAATTATTAAACCATGTGGAGGTGATGATCTTCCAGCTTGTCGTGTTTTCTTTGTAAGTCACATGATAGAAAAAAAGTAAAACATTATTGACAGTACGTGCAATACTTCCACAGTTTATTTGATTTAAATAAACAGGCAAGAAGTTTACTATACAGATTCATATCATCACTCTCAGAGCATGTTTTTACATCAATTGAATGTGTCAGCTCTATTTCATAATAAGTAGACCAGCAGAAATAGTCCAGAATTACTTGGAAATACACTATATTGCCAAAAGTATTCACTTACCCGTTCAAATCATGGAATTCAGGTGTTCCAATCACTTCCATGGCCACAGGTGTATAAAGCCGAGCACCTAGGCCTGCAGACTGCTTCTACAGACATTAGTGAAAGAATGGGTCGCTCTCAGGAGCTCAGTGAATTCCAGCGTGGTACCGTGATCGGACGCCACCTGTGCAGCAAGTCCAGTCATGAAATTTCCTCACTACTAAATATTCCACAGTCAACTGTCGGTGGTATTGTAACAAAGTGGAAGCGATTGGGAACGACAGCAACTCAGCCACGAAGTGGTCGGCCATGTGAAATGACAGAGCAGGGTCAGCGGATGCTGAGGGGCATAGTGCAAAGAGGTCACCAACTTTCTGCAGAGTCAATCACTACAGACCTCCAAACTTCATGTGGCCTTCAGATCAGCTCAAGAACAGCATAGAGAGCTTCATGGAATGGGTTTCCATGGACGAGCAGCTGCATCCAAGCGTTACATCACCAAGCACAATGCAAAGCATTGAATGCAGTGGTGTAAAGCGCCACCACTGGACTCTAGAGCAATGGAGACGTGTTCTCTGGAGTGACTAATCACACTTGTCCATCTGGGAATCCAATGGACGAGTCTGGGTTTGGCGGTTGCCAGGAGACGGTACTTGTCTGACTGCATTGTGCTGAGTGTAAAGTTTGGTGGAGGGGGGATTATGGTGTGGGGTTGTTTTTCAGGAGTCGGGCTCGGCCCCTTAGTTCCAGTTAAAGGAACTCTTAATGCTTCAGCAGACCAAGAGATTTTGGACAATTTCATGCTCCCAACTTTGTTGGAACAGGTTGGGGATGGCCCCTTCCTGTTCCAACATGACTGCTCACCAGTGCACAAAGCAATATCCATAAAGACATGGATGAGCGAGTTTGGTGTGGAAGACCTTGACTGTCCTGCACAGAGTCCTGACCTCAACCTGACAGAACACCTTTGGGATGAATTGGAGCAGAGACTGTGAGCCAGGCCTTCTCGTCCAATATCATTGTCTGACCTCACAAATGCGCTTCCGGAAGAACGGTCAAAAATTCCCATAAACACACTCCTGAACCTTGTGGAAAGCCTTCCCAGAAGAGTTATAGCTGCAAAGGATTAAGAATGGGATCTCACTCAAGTTCATATGCGTGTGAAGGCAGACAAGCGAATACGGAAATATAGTGTATATCTGCTTCTATTAACTTCCATTCAAAGTTAAGGTTTTCACCTTCTCCTGTGAGGTTACTGTTTCGGAGGTACAAGATTTGTTCCAACAGTGACGATGTGTGAAATTCTGATGGTATAGATGGTATAAAGTTCAAGAAAAATAGTTAAAGAAAAATTCTAATAGGATGATTTACATTAATTATTAGGAAGCTTTGAAAAAAAAAGTTAGCTGTTCATCCAGAATGATGAACAGAGCTGTAGGTGCTCCTATAAAGACTGAAAAAACTGTAGAACATAAAAATGTTATACAATATAATTATCCCAAATGTCTCATATTACAAACGTGGTGATCACATCTCAAGCAGATAATGTATCAACAAATTACTGTAATTAGATTATTACAGTATATTATTTATCATTTAATAGTTTTTTGGTGTTCTCAAACACTGAACCTATTAAATAAAACATTGAAATGCCTTTTAATGCCTCTCAGCATTTCTACACTGTGTAAGTTAATACTGAATAAAATAACATTTTTCTAAACCTTTGGAACGCTAGCATACATAAACATAACATGTAAACAGAACTTAATAAAAGTATAAACTGTTCTAAAATGTTTTATGTAACTACATACAGTACTGCATGAAAGTTTTAGGCATCTAAGTAAATTTTTTAACAATTGACCTCAGCAGTGAGTTTATGACAATGTACATTAGAATAAAGTCATATTCATAATTCAAATAAACATAAAAACAATAAAAAGTAACAAGAATTTCTTGGGTCCATATTTTTTATTGACACCTTCACAGCCGCCACAGAGACTTGTTAATATCACCAGTGACATCATGAGCTCAATTTACTGAGCACTGATTGGTCAAACCAGAGCTGCTTTTTAACTACATATAATATTGGGCTTCCTCGAGGAGAGGCTTGGAAATGGTTAAACAAACACACCAACATCCAGAAAATCACTATTATATATATATATATATATAGATATAGATATAGATATATATAGAGAGAGAGAGATATATATAGATATAGATATATAGATATATAGATAGATATTAGATAGATATAAAATCATTATTAATTAACATTCTATCAATTTTGTTTATTCAAATATTAACACTTTTCTCAGCAAATAAACACAAACAACACAAATAAATAGATTTTAAAAATGTGTCTTGGGTGCCTAAGACTTTTGCACAGTACTGTAAAAAATAAACAAATTAACCCTTTAGAAAAGTTACACTGCACTTCACACCTATAAAAACCTGTGACATAATAGGAAGCACATGACAATGTGAAAACGTGAGCAAATGTGACATAATGTAAATATACAATCACATAATATGTTACACAGATAAAATTACATGTGGAAAGTGAGGGAATGAATAACGGTGTAAGGAAAAAAAAATAACATGCTTCACATGTGAAAGGCCCACATCTGGGAAAAGTATCTGAAAACACGTGATCATGAAAGTCATGCGTTTTTTTTGTGTGAGGAAAGCATAAAATAAAGTTCCTACATGTATTTGAAACACATGATTCAAATGTAAGATGAGGAGTACCAGGAAGTACAAGCTACTGTAAAATAATAATAAAAACTACGCTACAACCAATATAACCAATACAACCACACACACCCACACACACATTTTCTAAGCTGCTTCTCCCTCAGGGTCGCTGGAGCCTATCCCAGCGGTCACTGGGCGGAAGGCAGGATATACCCTGGACAAGTCCAATACAACCAAAAACCATTAAAAACAAGACAGTTAAACACCACATTATAACAGTGTGAAACAGAGAAAGACTGGAGTAACTAAATGACGATAGATACACTCAAGGAGGAAAGTGAGCCTGGAGGTGCCTTTTATAACAGTTCATAAGTATCAGCCTTAAAGGTGGCATTCTGGCCTTAAACTGCCTATTAATATGTTAATTGTCATGTTATGTAATAATCTGTATTGCAGCAGTGCACCCCTCAGCCAGGTCAGTTTGACACTGTTTATTAATTTGTCTTTTTTTTTTTGGAGTTTTTGTTTGTAGTTTTCTCTCACTACAATACCCAGCATGCATTAGGCAAATACATCATTCAACCACTGGGAATCCCTGTGGTGTCAACCAATTATGACTGCTAATAAACAGTGGTGGACAGTAATGAAGTAAGTGTAATTCGTTACTGTACTTAAGTATTTTTTCGTGTATCTGTACTGAAGTTTCTCCATTCTGGGTGACTTTCTACTTTCACTCCACTACATTTCAGAGTCTAATATCGACTTTTTCCTCCTACATTCTGAGAAATCTGTCGTTCCTTTTGGTTTCTGTGTGTATAAAAACGTAACATGTCAAAACGAAAGAAGCGCAAAGCCAGAGCACCAATCAGGGCCCAGCGGTCACTTTGTTTAGAGCTGGTTTTGACCTGTTGGTCATACCGACCCAGTGCAGCACGCGGTTCAACGTCAGCGCAGCAGCGTAAAACTTTGGGAGAGTCTGTTCAACATAAATGATGAACTAACCTAACTTATTAATTATTAA
Organism: Pygocentrus nattereri; assembly: GCF_015220715.1. NCBI lineage: Eukaryota > Metazoa > Chordata > Actinopteri > Characiformes > Serrasalmidae > Pygocentrus > Pygocentrus nattereri. The sequence continues at coordinate 7,062,154 of NC_051211.1, read as the reverse complement.
AGCACTAATTAATGACGTTCTATTAAAAGACTGGTTTACCAAGAGAGACGCTGGAGGACTTTCACCTGAAATGAGTTCATGAAGCGAGTCTGGTTATAAAAATGATAACAGGACATCAGAGCCAGAATTACTCTTTTAGTACTTTTACTTCTGATACTTAAGTACATTTGAAGGTAAATACTTTAGTACTTTTACTCAAGTGGAGGTCTAAAGGGAGGAACTTCTAGTGCTACTGGAGTAATATTTTACCTTGGGTGTCTCGACTTTAACTGAAACACATGATTTGTGCACTTCGCCCACCGCTGTTTATAACGCAACGACGAAATCGTGGAATTCTTTTGGAAAAATTGGTGGAATTCCCCTTTTGAGGACTTGCCAAGTGAAAGAGATTAGGGCGCCTCAACCTTGGGGGCGCGGACGTGGGCTGACGTCACCAGACGCCAATGAAGGGGGCGTGGCGAATAGGGCGCCGTTCACGCGGTGCTTAATCTGCGTCTCGCGCTCTGTCCGCACGAGCCGGTTCGGTTGGCGGTTAGTTTACCAGCAGCGGTCAACTTTCCTGAGAGGAGCCGTTAGTCATGCAGCGTCTAACGGCGCCCAGAGCAGCTTCAGTCCGGACAGAGCTCTGCGTTTAGTCTCGTTTCAGGTTGTCTGGTTGTGGAAAGCCTAAGCAGGCCTGCTGGAAACTTCACTCGCCGAACAGCAACAAGTGTGCTGGAAAAAACCACTTTATTCAGCCATGACAGTTTACCAACTGCCGTGCAGCGGACCGTTGGACCTTCTCCTCTTCGGCTCCGTTTAACCCGTTTAACGTTAGCGAGAACCAAAGCAGCTCTTTTCCGTTTTGAGTACCCTTCGTAGTGTTTAAGTGCGAAACTTTTGGATAACACAAAAAAAAGCTCAGCCATGGGACCGAAACAGAGCAGCCCGGCGGCGAACGGCCGTGTCCGAGCTTACTCCGGCTCCGACCTGCCCTCCGCCACCACCGGCGGCGGCTCTGGCAGGGCGGCCGTGCTGAGGTACTACGCGGGCGGAGCGGGGAGTCAGCCGGCGGCGCAGAGAGGCCGATACGGGGCGGACGGCAGACCCAGTTCTCTGATTCAGTCCAGGGTTATACCGAGCAGCGGGGGGACACCGAGACAAGGAGATGGCACGGATGGAGAACGAGACCTGTCCGGCCCCAGGCTTTTAATCGGGTCCTTACCTGCACACCTGTCTCCGCACCTGCTAGGAGGTTAGTCCATATCTGAAATGGGAGATTTCCTTTGGTTCTCTGAGCCTCCCTGAACACAAACCTGAAAACCATGTCTAAAAAGCGGGGTTATTATGATGTGCAGTCTTTTGGTCACACGAGGCCTCCGAGTGTGATTTGCATATAAAGTTATGCAAATTAGATGCAATAAAGAAATCTAAACGGTGCTGTTAACGTTAGATGTTTATCCAAGCTACAACCATACTCTTAAAATGATGGTCCTTCGGTAAAGGGATTGTTCTATGAAGAACCATTTCATGCTTGAATGGTTCTTTGAGTGGTGAGATGGTTCTTCAGATGGATGGAGAGTGTTGTATATGGTTCTGTGCAGAACCATTTTTGAAAATGGTTCTATAAAGCACCAAAAAGGGCTCTGCTGCTGTTCTGATGTCAAGCTTGTAACCTTTTTTGATGCTATATAGAACACTCTTCAAAAGGATTCAACATAGAACCATGTACAGTATGTTCTCCGTCAGTCTGGAGAACCATTTCACAATGCGAAGAACCCTTTAAGCATGCAAATGGTTTTTGAATGTCAGTAGTTCTATATAGAATCATTGTATCTTACTAAAGAACCCATGAAGAACCTTTTTTAAGAGTGAATAGCACCAAAAAAGGTTTCTGCTATTGTTGTGATGTTAAGCTGGTTACAATAGAAGAACCCTTTTTGGTTCCATATAGAAGCATATACAACACATTCTCCATCAATCTGGAGAACCGTTTCACCATACGAAGAACCCTTTAAGCATGCAAATGGTTCTGTGAGTGTTCTATATGGAACCATTGTATTTTACTAAAGAACCATTGAAGCTCTTTTTTTAAGTGTGTGGCACCAAAATGGGTTCTGTGATTGATACGATGTCAAGCTTGTTACAATAGAAGAACCCTTTTATGTTCTATATACAACACATTCTCCATCCTTTCACTTTGCAAAGAACAGTTTAAGCATAAAATGGTTCTCTATAGAAGTTATGGTTGGAAATAGAGCCAGTGCTTTTATCAAAGAACCCTTGTAGAACCATTTGATCACTTTGGGCCAATCAGAGCAAGTTCTGTGGCATTTTTTTCTTATCATATCAACTAAATTTGTTTTTTGGAAATTTAAATGGGTCAACAGAGTCATAAACACCATCCTGTGTTGTTTTCATAAGATTTGATTTACGTCGGAACAAAATTGTTGCTTGTTATTAGACGTCCAGTCATGGCAACACTAATAAGGGCACTGAGTTAACACAGACTGCAGTACAGACAACCCAAGATGATCATAATAAGGTTAGCTTCTTCGGGAACACACGGATTATAATGATTATAAAGATAAAATGTCAGATAAAGAGCCTCATCTGTTCAAAGGTCATTGAAGCACATGTTATAGTTTGATTGCAGCAGAGGGTTTTAAAGTTATAAATCAATGAAAAAAGCAAAAGACATCAGAACAGTGCTGGGTGGAATGTACTCGATTCACTTTAAAATTCATTATCACATTTTCCAAATATATCACAGTATCATATGGTATGTAATGAAACTAATAGACTTTATATGTGTGTGTGTGTATATGTATGTATGTATGTATGTATGTATGTATGTATGTATATGTGTGTGTGTGTGTGTGTGTGTGTGTGTATATATGTATGTATATGTATAAAATCTCGCAGCTGTCGGAACAAAACCTTATATCTCCAAAAGGGTAACTTTACAGGAGAAGGAAAAAACATGCATTGTAAGTCAATGGAACCAGACTTTTCTCCAAGTCGTCTTTGGCCGTTTGTTTTGGCAAAAATCGGCAAAAATGGAGATACAAGGTTTCGTTCTGACAACAGCTATGTATGTATGTATGTATGTGTGTATATATATATATATGTATGTGTGTGTGTGTGTGTGTGTGTGTGTATATATATATATATATATATATATATATATATATATATATATATATATATATGGTCTACTTTGAAAGAGTGCAGTGTTCAGATCGCAAGAGCTGCAGTTTATTCACATCCTGTGTTCCCAGTACTGTTGTCTTAAGGTTTTAGTGGGGAAATTTAACCTAATAACACAAAGCTTGTGCACCTCCTATAGACCAGTCAGAGGCCACAAAACACTTGCATACATAACTAACTGGCAGCATCCAAGCCTCAAGGCAGAGCAGGTGGACTTGTCTGGTGTTCTTCGCCAAAATAAGAGATCCTTAATCTATAAAATAGATTAAATCACAGTCACCATATTGGTCAAAAAGATTTGATCTATTCCCCACATTTTTCAGCCCAAATATGTAATTTAGCATTATTACTGTTAATGATCCCGTTCTGTTGAGCACCGTGCTAAAATGATGTCTTACAAACCTGACATGGCTTGTTTTCTTCTGTTCTCTTGTTTTAAAATTATACCAGCGGAGACCTTACGCAGTATTTTAAATCTTAGATGAGAAAAAGGCACATTTCCTGGAAGGACATATTAAACTGTTTAGTTTTATGGATTTTAAACCTCTTTGCCAAAACAATCTGAAGCACTCAGTAAATTGGTCTAGTCTGGTCCTGGATGACATGTGTAAAGTACACAAGCTGTTTGTTTTCATTAAAAATGAAAAACAAACTGTTTAATAGTATCTTATAATGGAATGCTTACCTTTTCACTATCAGAGAACACTCCTGCGAAGAAATGGGCCAAGCCCAGACTGGCAAAACATTAAGCTTTTAATGGTCTTAACAACAAATCATTAAGCAAACAGATAAACAGTAATAGATAGATAGTAAGTTAGTGTGGGGGAGCTTTTCCCCTTGACTTCTTTAAATGTTGAAGCCTTGTGGGTAAACCTGAAGACAGTCATTTACAGAAAGAAGAGTTAATACTGTTCCTATGTAATCAATAAAATCAATACAGTAGACTGACCAGGCTTAACATTATCACCTCCTCCTTGTTTCTATGCTCATTGTCCATTTTATCAGCTCCACTTACTCTATAGGTGCACTTTGTAGTTCTACAATTACAGACTGTAGTCCATCTGTTTCTCTGCAAACACCATGTCCACTCACTGTCCACTCTTAGACACTCCTACCCTGTCAGTCCACCTTGTAGATGTAGAGTCACAGACGATAGCTCATCTGCTGCTGCACAGATTGTGTTGTGTTTAGTGTTACTGCAGTGCTGAGAATGATCCACCACCCAAATAGTACCTGTTCTGTGAGGGTCCATGGGGTCCTGACCACTGAAGAACAGGGTAAAAGGGGGCTAACAAAGTATCAGAGAAACGGATGAACTACACTCTGTAACTGTAGAACTACAAAGTGCACCTGTACAGTAAGTGGAGCTGATAAAATGGACTGAGTGTAGAAACAAGGAGGTGGTCGTAATGTTATGCCTGATCGGTGTAATTTCCTGTGCAAAAAGTAGGCCAAGCCCAAAATGACAAAACATTAAACTTAAGAATAAATCAGTAAACAAATAGATAAACAGCAATGGATAGATAGATAGAAAGTTAGTGTGGGAGAGCTTTTCCCTTTGATTTTCTTTAAATGGTGGACATTGCTGAGCTAGTTTGTGCTTAATGTGAGACCAAATATTCTCCATAGGATTTACAGCTGGACTCCGACCAGCCCAAAACCACCAGTAAAAACTATTTTGGCCTTTTTTTTTTTGCAGAGGAGTGTATGGCATCACCCAGCACTAGATTAGAATCTGTTTCTGCATAAATATGGCCATTTTGAAGCAATGTTTGGTTTGACTGGTGGCATAACATCCGACTGAGGCCTAAAAACAGCCATGCCGGTTAGGCTTACGATACGGGGAAGTGGCCTGGTATTTGTTATTTAAATATGTTTGGTTGCAACAAGACACGTCCCCAACAACATTAACAAAAATCTTTCACATTTACTGCATTAACAACACTGTGGTATTGACTTTTATGGCCTATGTAGGTCACTTGCAGTTGTTCCTTGCCTCAAGTAAAAATGCACTTCTTGAATCAAACCGTTTCACATATTTACTTCATGAATTATCTGTTTAGGCCAAAATATGGAACTCATGCATACTAATTTATCCTGGTCAGATGATGTTGTTTTCAAATCAAACCTATCGCACATTTCATCTTTTAGCACCAGTGATCCTAATGGGCTAACTGCCCCTGCTACACAACAACTGTTATTTGTTTTGGTAACAGGCAGCCTGAGTTCTTACCACATGCAGTGTTCTGTGCACAGTAGAGCATTAACTTATAGCAGTGATACAGAAAGTGCACCCTTTAGCATCGTGGCTGCTGCTTAAAGGAATCTTCATGGTGCTTCTGTCATTTTTTATAAAAACATTTTTTAGCAGTCCTGCTAAAAAAAAAACGTTAGGTTTACCATGATACTCTGCTTTATAGGAATCTCAGATTTAAAAAAAAAAATTGGGAAATCTCAAAGTCTGAAAGAGCTCCAGTTGTCCAGCTTTTATTGGCATTTGGGCTGATGCCTCTACTGATGCCAGCGCAAGAGACCTTGAAGGGGTGATGGTGAGGTTCTTAAAGGATGGCAAGCCAATAATAAACACATTTGTGGCTGTGGAGGAGCTGCAGCACAGTCCTGCTGTTATGAAACCTTTGCATTACAGCAAAAAGAAAATAAATGAAAGTGTATTGTGAGAATGTACACCTGTTTAAAATGTACACCTACTTAACTAAATGTAATGTAATATAATATAAAGCTTATGTGCTGATTTTATATTTGAGTAAAACTTTCATATACAAACATTTGCTCGGGACAGTAGAAATTTGGTTCGGGACGGTGAGCTTGGACTGGGCAAGCTTGGAAAAAAGTTAAAGTTGAGGCCTGCAGATTTTAGTACGATATAATGCGCTATTTTATTAAATTTTTTGGTTTGATAAGTTTTGCCCAGGTACATGCTGTTTTAGAGTCTTTTGTTTTTTTTTTCTACGCCAAGCTAATCCTGGATAGTGGACAAATTAATTTTATTTAAAAATGCTGTATATCCATTTGCACTGATTTTGGGTATAACAGGTTTTGTAACAGCCAATGTATAATGGAAAAACATTTTTTATTTCTCTATTGAAGTTGATAGTAATCATTATTTCTTGTATTTGTATAGCCCACTCCCAACAACTTGTATAAAGCAAAAAGAAAACTGATGGTGTTCTACACATACAAAAAAGGTATGAAACTGTCACTGGGGCAGTTCCCCTCTTTTCACTGTGGCAGTACCCTCAGGGTACATCCTGCTACCTTTAGTCAGGGAACATAACTGAACCATAATCCACTGAAATGATATTCTCTAAGCTGTACTGATTCCACACACCCCGTCTCGCCTCCAGGCTTTTATTTTACAGTTCTATTTTTTAAAAATTCAGTTACGAAAAGGTACAAATCTGTACTTTTCACCTGGAAAAACGTGTTTACGGTGGGCAATTGGACCTTAAAATCACTGTTGTACCTTTAGGGGAACATTTACATTGTACGTTGATGAATGAAAAATGTACCTGCACAGAACCTTTTATTTGGAATGATGTATAGAGGAACACAAAAAAAAAAATAAGATTGAATCTTGGCCTCGGAAGCAAAAATCATGTTAGTTTGTACAACCCTTATAAATGTATTTATCAAATTGCCAAGCTTTTCAGTGGGAGGCTTTTTGAATGGTTTTCTGGAAGTATTTGTTTCTCAGTCATGTACCTGCCTTTCACACTAATAGCTGCTCACATGGCAGCTTATCCAACAGAACCAGGAACCTGCATGCTGTTTTGTCCTCTGTATATACTCTACATTTGCCACAGGCTATTTGCAGCAGGGGAATTGCGCTAAAACCTTCACCCAAAACAGATAAGGATGAGAACACATGGGTAACATGGAGTCGGTCACATGATCCTGAGCCCTGTGGTTGGGCCGTGCTGGAGACCTGATTTTCCACGTTATTAAAAAGTGGAACACACAGCAAGAGGGCCGTCAGCAAGAGGAGCATTTATATTTTGCGACTTGTTGACTTTTCACCTGTTTTCATCATCACGACTTAAAGTTCAGCTGAAACACAAGAATGCATACGTGCCTTTCTTGAATCTATTACATGAATTGATTTATCTACAGCTGTTCATCAGACATCACATAAGACCTGTGTTGTTTGATGTAGGCGAGTGATCGGAATAGCGAAGGGCGTATTTTATCGCTCTTCAGGAATGTTGGTTATGATGATCCGAAAGCAATACTGTGGGTTTTTTGGTGTAATTAGTTCCTGATCGAAGGTCACTGTCCATGTTGTCGTATCACTTGTGGTTTTTGATCCAGTACAAGATTCGATGTTGAGATAGGCAGGTTATTCATTTTTCAGATCTTTCTAAGCAGTTTAGATATAATGTGATCCACTTACATAAGGAGGGAGAAAGTTAAAGGAAAAACAAAGGGGGTGGGGGGGTTATCAAAAATGATCAAAAGATACAGAAGAAATGTGACAAGCGTGCAAGTGTGACCTGGTAGACTATCACAACTGTCCCCATCAGATAAACAGCGCTTAAAGCTTTCGTCTTTGACAGAGAGGAGGAAATCAAGCTCCACTGTTCTGTCCGTCCTTCCACTGTGAGAAGACAGCTCAGCGCTATGGGTCTGGAAGGATGTGTAGCTGTCAGGAAGCCTCACTGAGAAAATTAAGTTAATAAAAAAAAAAATTGCAAATAAAACAAAAAGACTCTCCTTGTATTTTTACAACGATAAACTGACCACCCCAGAGTCCAGACTTCAACATCACCAAATGTGTTGGGAATTACTTGAATTGTGACGGACAAAAAATTCAACCGTTTTCTAAGTGAAATTTGGAAGTGACGAAAAATATCCCTTCATGTTTCTTTGGAATACTGAAGGCGAGTCTCCTGAATTTGAACATAAAGGATGTGATATGATGAATTAAATTGAGGCCAGTTTGATAAAATGAATAACTTGTATTTGGAGAGAAAATAAAGCAAGTTGCATTCCATGCTTGGAGCATTTTAATGCATGTGACTGTGGTTGTGTGGCTCTCAGGGCCAAAGTTCATAAGACACATGTTTTGGAATATGAAGCATTCAAAGGAAGCAGGATAACCTTGGATTAGATTTAGTGTTTGTGGGTTTGTTGGTGGGTTGGTTGTCTGCGGTCATACTCCTTATCATAGATTGGCCTTGGCCCTTTAAGAGCAGCTGTTGTGATTTTGCTTGTGGTCTGTTGCATAACCATAGCGTCAGCCAGGAGTACAGAAATTTGCCCTCTGAATATCATGCCTTGTTAGTGTCAGGCAAGAAAACATAGAGGGACACTGCTTGGATCTCAGTCAGTATGAGACTCTATTAGATTGCTATAAATACCTATGACGACTAAACATGGAACTGGGCAGCAATTACTGTTTACATGTAAACAGCCACTACATGCATTGCATCACTGTTGTCTGAAGCATGACCTACGTGCTGTGCAGCAGTCAAAAACAGCTATTAACTATGTTGTTCATTTTTCAGCATCAAAGAAACAAAAGCTTAAACTGAAAATTAATAATAATTAACATTAATAATGTAGTGTGTCCACCCTTTACCTTTGTTGCAGCTTCCATTCTTTTCAGGAGACTCACTTTGTTTTTCAGAGAAATCTGCAGGGATATTTTCCACACCCTTAAATTTCGGCCTTAGAAGTTGGTTGGATTTTCTGCTTCTCGTGATCCAAATAATCCCAAACGCATTCAATGATGTTGATTCTGGGGTGGTCAGTCCATTGTTCTGAGAACACCAGCAGCTTCCTTGTTAGATCTGTCTGTCTCCTTTTCTCAGTGAGACTTCCTGACACATCATTTCAGACCTATAGCACAGAGTTCTTCTCACAGTGTAAGGATGGATATGTTTTTTTTTTTTTTTTTTTCAGATCTGAAGCAAGAGTGCTGTTTATCTGATGGGGACAGTTTTGCTGGTCTATCAGGGCATGTACGATTGTTAGGAGTCCCATTTTCTCTGGCTTTCTTAATAATTTTTTAAATATGGTTTTGGAAACTTTTTAAACTTTATTTTCCTTAGACTTTCCTCTTACTTATGCAAGTGGATTATCTTATCTCCTGAAACCTCTCCAGTCTTTGACTGGACATAATAAAGGGTGGTCTCTGACTTTTGCACAGTACTTTATAGCAGGCACTGCATGCATTGTCCCATTGTTTTTCACAGACATCCTCGTCTGAGGGTTGACCCAGGCTCGGAAACACCAAGGAAATGATAAAAAGGCTCATGCATTTGCAATTCAGAGTTCTCTTGAATGCAGTGATTGTGTATCAGACTTGTTCTGAAAGCTGATCTGCAGCTGAATGGAGATATGGTCACAGCGTTATATATTGGTTTGTATATTGGTTTCCTGTTGCCCCAATGCTGCATGACCTTATTTTGGGCAACACACTCTCTCAAAGTAATAGGAGGAAATCACATGACAATGTACAGTTGATAGAGAATGAATGGTGTGTGAACATGATTGTTTGATAATTATGTGGTAAATGACCATCATAAATCATGAGTTTTGTGGGCCAGGCATACCATACTGACCTGGGTCCTGGCTAACAAAGCAAGATTTCTTGTTTAGCCAGTTAATATTTCAGCTTAGTTAGACCTGACCATGCATTTTGTGTCTCGCAACAGTGGATGCTTATTATGGGGCTATATGACCATGTATGCATAACTCACTCCAGGGCAGCTTAAGAGACAGCCTTTCGATGGACTCTTCTGGTCACTTTTTTTGCTCATGATGCTTGTTTCATCAGTCACATGATGACAGTCATTCAGGCTCCAGAGCCAAAAATAAACCTTAAAAAAAGTCTGCTGTGGATCAGTCAGTGTTGTAAACATGTGGGTTCTAAAGACATTTGTGTTTCATGTGTTTAAATGACTGACCTTTCAGTAATTTTCATTACATTTGTAGGCGGTATTATGAGAACAGTGTGAAAAAGCTGGTGATGTGTGGATTATTTGCCTGAAATAAGCTCAAGTTGCTGTTTTAACAGTAAGTAAACTATGTTTAATAAACAAAGTGGGCAAACTCACCTCAAGACCAGCAGGGAGAGCTGACAGGGCTTCAATCTTGCGTATCTCTGAGTATCTAAATCTGGGTTAACAGAATATTAACTGACTTTTGTAAAACCAGTGAACCATGTTTCCGTTTGATAGTCTCTTTCCAAGTTAATCTTTCTCTGTTAGACAGAGCCCAAGTATTAAATATGTATAAAGTACATAAAGTTCTAGCACTGACACACACACACTCTGACTCGCACATAGAGCCTGCTGTGTGGACTTGGTGCCTGCACTTGTTGCTTTGGCAGTGTAATCGGCCTTCAGGAGTTAATCTGGGTGCATGTCGCAGCAAGCTGAACTTTTGCGTATGCTTGGCTGACCTGAATTTACTCTCCTTGTTAATCTTTGGTCAGAGCAAGCTGGCAGTGGTAAGCCAAAGGTGTTGATGGCTCTTAAGATCTGTAGTCAATGGTCCATATTTATTAGAGCTTTCAGAAACGGATCCAGGATAGATTTTTCGTATCTCGGTGAATTCAAATATAGGAATACGATCTAAAAAAAAAAGAAAATTCAATAAATATGGGTCATTAACTCCCTTGGGCAGGAGCAAGCTAATCGGTTTCATTAGTTAGGTATTAGGCCTGGACTAAAATTAAAGAGCACAATATTTAAAAAGTTAAAAAATTGGCATTATTAATTATCACCTTTTGAAGCATCATATGTCGGTCATTACCGATACCTGATTATATTGTCTCATCACAGAGGCCTATTAATTACTGAGTCTGTACTATAGACATGCTGGAGTGCAGAGGGCTTCATTGTGTGCTTTTGATACTTGATTTCGCTGGTGAAATCAATAAGCGATAATTTATTATGCAGTTGACATGACATTCTTGTTTGGAAAGGAAACTATAGAAAATAATGTAATGTCATAGAAAATGTTGACATCTTGTTCTTATCACTTCTGCTGTCCTTTCATCTTTACACCCTATAGAGTCAGCTAAGGTCCATTTCTACTCTAAGGCTCATTCTGCTTGGCTAGTGGTTTGCTCTGTCCTCAGAGCTTTGAGCTCGAGCCTTCTGCTCAGTGCAGGTAGTGCCACTAAGTCTTGGCAAGCCCTGGCCAGCGCCTGCGTCCGTCTCCTTCATCCCTTAAAGCAGACTGTATGCAATAGAGACACAAACAGAAATAGTCCCACATTACACTTGGTCTGCCTGTTTGACAGCCTGTTTGTCTTTTTCTTCTTGCTGCTGTGCTACTCCTGGTCCTAGGCCACTTAAGGAACATTCTATCAAAATCAAGCAACTAGGGTGCCCAAAGATCATGGCCACTGGAACAGTGGGCACAAGCTAGCATTGCTGGTGATGCCTCAGCGCTTAGTTCAGTTGGTTTCTAATAACAAAAATATCTCCATGACTGCATGGACTGTTGACCTATAGGTAAACTCAGCAGCAGAACCTAATCTGTGAAATGTTTTTACTGTGATGAGCAAGTATTTATACACTCATACACTCAGGAAAAAAAGGTACAAAACTGTCACTGTCTACTTTGCAACTGGGAAAAAACTTATTGAATGTTCACAATTGGACCTTAAAATCACTGCTGTACCTTTTGAGGTTGATGAATGAAAAATGTACTTGTGTAGAACCTTTATTTCTAACAGTGTAGTTTGTTATGGAGGTGGACAATGTATTTCATCGTTATCATGATATCACGATTTTGTTATTGTGATATGCTTTTCTTGTTGAACACTGTTGAACACTTACTTGAAGAACACTGATCAATTGCATGCAACTTTACAAAGAGAACATTGTTATGCCCATTTGTATTTATTGTAGTGTACAGTATGGGGAATGTTATAAATAAAAATGAGCTTTTAATAGAATTTTAATGACCATTTAAACGTGCCACTGCCAGTGCATTGGGTCTGCGTCAAGATGTGATAGAAATTGTGTATTGTGAAAAGAACTTTCACAATAGAACGATTTTTTGCTCTATTTTTAATCACTAATTTGTTATTATGCTGTGGAAATTTACTAATTGTCAGATACAATATTTCTTAAGTCTACCTTGATACCCTTGGGATTGTTGGTCTACAGAGATGGCTATTGATTTGAGGAGTAGACCCCAGTGGACCCTGTAGGGTCAAGACAAAGACGGTGTTGAAAGCAGGCTGTAGGTTTAGTCCATGGGTACTGTAGACAGTGGTCCGGTTGTCTTTTATCAATCAGAGGAAGAGACAGAGGAAGAGATAATATAAAAACATTCTCAGAGGCTGCAGCATGCAGAAAGTGTTAAGCACTAACCTCGACAGCATTTTTTTTGCATAGCATGCAAGTCGAGATACTCCATCAGAAAACTTCATTAAATAGAAAATGTAAATGATTTATTGAGCAGCAACTAGCCACAGTGGGTTCCCGAGTAAAGATGTAGGAGTACTGCCAGCTGACCAATTCATTTGAAAATGTCTTAAGCTAGAAACATGCAATATGTGATATAACATATTTTGTGTGTTATATTTCATAAAGAAAATAAAAGAAAAACATAATAATCTTCATCCAGCTGCTTTGCAGTTTCAGTTTGTACCCCGGGGGCTCTGAAGGAGAAGAATGACTCGTCTCACAAATGTAAGGATCTGGCTAACAAACGGTATTGAGAATGTCAACTTCAATGTAAAAACGTGACTTTAAAATCAAAATGTGCCACTGTAGTGAACACCTGTGAGGTAGCTTTGTTTCTTTCTTTCTTAATAAGCATGAATGAGGTGGCCCCTAACAGTCTATGGCACCTAAACGTGTGTATTTTCAAACTTTGCAGCATACAATTGTGTACAAAAGTACTGTTTACAGTTTTACATGGACCACATTTTGGTATGGCGCATTTAATATTTCACATTTTATTTTTTCCAGTATTTAAAAAATTTGCAGAAAACTTAAATTTGTCTTATGTATAGGATGTGTTAACTTATTTTCACCTAGAATTTCAGAAATACATGTAATGTGACCTTTGAATTTTTGTAAAAAATCACTGTGGAGTCTAAAACTAAAGTGCTGAATAGTTTCAGGAAAGCAGTCCTTTCTCTGCAAATGAACAAGACATCATTTGCTCTGAAACTTCTCCCAAACGTGGCCAACAGCTTGGCCAAAGAGACAGGAATCTAAAAGGGGACTTCTCCAGGAGAGCAGGTCAGTTAGGTGCTCAGTGAGCCAGAAAGGCCCAAGCTTTCCAAGGTCGGAGCTCTTCCTAACGGCCCACTGTGATTGTCTGGTGACAAGAAGAAAATGGTACAAGTGAAGACAATGAGCTATGCATTATATCTAGATGGGCCTCCTTAATGTAGCAGCAACTGGGGTGAGGATCTGCAAGTGTCCCACACTGGGAAATAAGTCAACAGCTCTGTTTTTAATTTTAGTTTTTGTGGTCATTTTTAATCTTGGGGGTACTGAACTGGGATAAACTGAACACTGGCCTAATCACACTTATATGCAGTGGTATCATGAATAGAGGGTTGCCAATGAATGCAAAGAGCTTGTGCAGTTGTGATGCGTAGAGCTGATATCCCTGAGGGAATGATTAACCACCATCATATTTGAACAGACCTTAACACGTCTGAGCTGAAAGAGTACCAGAACCCTGTTGGATTGTGGAGTGTCTCCTTCCTCCCTCTGTTTTCACAGAAAATGTTAGGTGATGGGAACAGTGTGCCTGCTCGATGTATGGCAGCGCTGCCTTAACGTGGGAAAGAGATGCTGCAAGAGTCTGTAAATGGATACAGAAGCTAAGAAGTAGGATCTGGGACGGTGTCTGCACAACAGTCCAATTCGTGAGCAGTCCTGCTGAATATACAAGCCATATTTATATTATTTGCAGAGCATATAAGAGAAGCAAGGCTAGAGGAAGATGATCGAGGATTCAAAGTTGGTGGTAAAAGCATCAATAACCTTCAATAAGTGGATAATGAAGGTTAAAGAACAGAGTAAAAAGATGGGTTACCAACTCAATATGAAATATGGACTAAGGTTATGACTAAAGGAAAGGCCATGAACCTTTCCATTGAGGGAGAAGATGAGGAAATGGTGGACAGCTTTTGCCTACTCAGATCAATTATTAACAACAGAGGATCAAAAAAAGAACAAAAAAACAACATAGATTGGCATTCGGCAGGACAGGGAGCTTGAAAAGATCTTCAAATGCAATGATTTGTCTCTGCAAAGAAAGATCTGAATTGTCCAGGCTATGGTCTTCCCTGTGGTTTCCTTGTGGATGTACAACCAGCTACATAGATCGATAGAATCACAGTAATAATGAACAAGCTATTCAGAAGCCTAAAGACAGAGACGAAAGAGACAATATTCTTCAGACTATCCATTTGGTCATGAAGAATCTGAACTGATTTGATGATGATAATAATAATAATAATAATAATAATAATGAATTTTATTTGTAATGCACTTTACATTTTAAGCAAATCTCAAAGTGCTATGCAGTAGAAGCACTTCTATGAAATCAAAGAACTACTATTAAAAACATCTTTACACTCTGTAAGAAGATCATGGGTTATAAGTTCTGCTAAAGAGAAAGGTTTTAAGTCCTTTTTTAAACTCTCACTCGACTGTAGTGCCCGTAGATGGTCAGGGAGAGCATTCCATAAGCGAGGAGCAGCAGAACGGAAGACCTGGTCCCCTGTGGTGCGGAGTTTAGTTCTGGTGGGGAGGAGGCGATTTGTGTTCATGTTCGATGTGTTCATCATGATCATCATCATAGTCATCATAATCATCATCTTCCACCAATCAGTGTGTTTTGGTTCAGTTACAAATACATGATTAGACTACTGCACAGCTTGCCTTCTGGTCCAGTTTCCTACTGATATCTGATCCTCAAGTATTTGTCGATACAGAGTACTGGATACCAACACGAGCTCTAATATAGCTACTCCATAGCACGCTATAAATTTTTAGATTCGCAGAATTTCACTGTAAAAGTGTTCTCTGTCACAAACAAAAGCTTGAACGTCATTTTCTGGTTGGATAACTTTGCACTTCAATGGTTAAAAAAAGCTTTGTGCTGTTTGACGTGGTCAATAATTAAATATTAAATTACATTTTATGTATGAAATCCTTGCTCAAAATTCTGCTGTTACAGATTTTGACCAGTGCTTTTTAAAAAAAAAAAAAAAAAAATATATATATATATATATATATATATATCACACACACACACTATATGGCCAAAAATATTTGCTTGTCTGCCTTCTTACACACATGAAATTGAGTGTTCTTGAGCTGATCTGAAGGCCACATGAAGTTTGGAGGTCTGTAGCGATTAACTCTGCAGAAAGTTGGCGACCTCTGCGCACTATGCGCCTCAGCATCCGCTGACCACACTCTGTCATTATACGTGGCCGACCACTTTGTGGCTGAGTTGCTGTCGTTCCCAATCGCTTCCACTTTGTTATAATACCACTCACAGTTGACTGTGGAATATTTAGTAGCGAGGAAATTTCACGACTGGACATGACTGCACAGGTGGCGTCCTATCACGGTACCACGCTGGAATTCCCTGAGCTCCCAAGAGCGCATTTCACAAATGTTTGTAGAAGCCGTCTGCAGGCCTAGGTGCTTGGTTTTATACACCCGTGGCCATGGAAATGATTGGAACACCTGAATTCAATGATTTCAACGGGTGAGTGAATACTTTTGAAAATGGTGTATATGCCTGGGCTGGTATTGCTTGGCCACATCACCACCCCCTCTTGATGGGGACATTTAATTTTTCTTTTTTGTTTCATTATTTGTCTCACAATATACTGTTTATTTATTTATAGCGGTACAGATATAAGGTGATGGTGGTACCACCAACACCCAACCCCCTGAACACCCATAATACCTCCCCATTCACCCACATCAACCTACCTATCCCATCTAAGTGAAAGGAAAGTGAGAGAGATACCATTGGGGTCAAGCCATGAGTCATGATAACTCACTAAACCAAAAAAATCCAACAGTGAATGTAAATGATGTCTGGGTTGGGGCAACAACTTGCGATTGTGTTCCTGGCTTTTCTTGTCGAAGATAAAACAGCAAAGCACGTGTAATGACGCTGAGAAAGTGAGAGAAATTAGTTACAATAGGCACTGCAAGTCAGTCACCTGATATATGTAGGGGCACATGGGAGTGGAGACTTGGATGACTGACCCACAGTAGCTATTCAGCAATGCCAATTCAGCCTGATGTGGGCACATATATGTAATATCTAATGAACTGACTGAAAGGGCCCCTATCTGCAAGGAAGCCGGGAAATAGTGGTATGCAGAAGTTTGGTCAAATTACATGTTCTGTTGATTTTGTGAGTGAGAACATGTCATTTGACCAGGGGGCTATTCAAACATTTGCATACCAGTGTAAGCTGCAAGAATATTGATATTCCAATTAGACATCTAATGAGAATAAACTGGCTGTATATTGTTCACACTGTTAACAGGGGAGTCCACCATTTTTTTTTCAAAATTTCTACATCATTAAATGGTTTATAAAAATCATTCAGAGTAGTTTGCTGTGCCCCATTATATTTGGCACATTGAAACTCTTCACAGGGGTGCTAGATGCCTAAAGAGCTTAATGTCTCTAAAAGCTGCCTCAGTTCTTGCATAACATTTTTATAGATATGCTGTTTAATGCCGGAGACACGGTCATTCAGTAGTTTTAAGATTAGGTTTTTGCCTGAAACTTTTTTAATCCATTAATGTCAGATGTACGCGCAGGGCATTACAAGGTAAAATTTATCCCAGAGACTTTTTTTCATATTTACATGCATTTTCTGATGAATACTGCATATAAAACTTGTGTAGGTTCACTGGTGGCTTTGGATTAAATAATATCTGGAGGGTAAGTTTCTCTACAGTGAACCATTTCACATCAGACCACTCTTGGGTTTACATCAAAATTTTTTAAATGAAAAAAATGATCATTAATATATCTAATATGGTATATTGTACTGCTGAAAAGGGTTCTGTAGCAAATAGGATTCTTCAACTGTTACAAGCTTGACATCATAACAATAGAAGAACCATTGTACTGCATAGAACCATATAAAAACATTTTCCATCGATCTGAAGAATGATTTCATAATGGTTCTTTCAGTGTTCACTGTGGTGTGTGTGTGTGTGTGTGTGTGTGTGTGTGTGTGTGTGTGTGTGTGTGTGTGTGTGTGTGTGTGTGTGTGTGTGTGCGTGTGTGTGTGTGTGTGTGTGTGTGTGTGTGTGTGTGTATAACTATTTTCTTTACTAAAGAATGCTTGAAGGACCAACTTTTTTTTTTTTTTTAGAGTGGAGCTGAATGTGGTGGACTGGAGTCCAGAGTCAATATATGACGCCAGTCCATCCTAAAGAGAGCTAGAATAGCAATACACTGAACTGTCTGTTATCTAATTTCATAAAGGTGAAACCTTGATGTGAAGCTTCATGCATTTCTGTTTGTTTTTCAGCTGGATTCCATTGTCCCGTGTGTTCAAAGTTTGTTGCCTCAGATGAAATGGATCTCCACCTTGTCATGTGCCTCACCAAACCGAGGCTGACCTATAATGGTGAGAACGCTATTTGATGATTTGTTGTCCGAACATGGATAGAGAACTGCCTGTTACACTTAGCCAGTCACCTGTAAACTTTCCTCCATATCCCTGCCACCCCATTCAGTCAGTAATCATTAACAAAAGCCCTGACTTCCCTCCTTTCATTTAATCCCCTGTAGGTGGGTTTGTGTCTACTTCTGCCTTTCAGAATTTGGATTTGATCCACCTGTCAGTTGCCTTGCCTTGTGAATTGTCCTCCTTGAAATTGAATTCCACTGATTTTTCCAAATTTCTGCATAATTGAATACAGTGGAAGCAAAGTCTTTTCAGAGTGGTTTAATGTGAAATGTTCCATTCTAGAGAGTCAGAATTATTCACAGTGGTGGTGATAGGAACCAGATGTCCAAAAGGTCTGATGCCTCTAAAAGCTCCCTGACAAAGTTCTGAAATGGCTATGAATAGACCGTCTGATGCCTGAGACATTGTTTTACAGTCATTGCAAGAGAAGGTTTTGACCCAAAACATCTTTAAAAGCAGTTCATGATGGAGTGGTACATGTGGGTTAATAAAATATATATATTTGCGTTGCGCTAGCCCCTCAGTAAGTTTCTCTGCAATGCACCATTTCACATCAGATTGCTCTGAATGACTTTCTTTACATCTCAGTGACTGAATAATGCAGAAATTTTAAACTCCCCTTTTATTTAGTTGTTTGTGGCCCTTTGCATTCCCACCAAACACTGGCAATTATTTACTCAAGAAATTTTTAAGGAGGAAAAAAAAGGTTTTGCATATTGGAGCTGTGTTTAGAAGGCATTCATTCAGTTGTTTTAATTTGTGTTAGAATGTATTAGCGATTTTTTTTTTTCCCCTTCAAGCAGTCACAGACTACTTCTAAGTGCCCTTCTCGCCTAAAAAGAAACGGAATCCTAGGAGCTGTAGTGTTTTCAGGGAACACTGCAGCAGATTTGGTTTCCATGAATAGGAGAGACTGAATGAGTGGCCTGGCCTGGCCTGGCAAGGGGAAAGGGGGTAGACAGAATAAACAACAGTGTGGGTGGTGACGCTCATGCTGTGAAGGACAGTGCCTGATGACACAGCAGAACTGCCGCTCAGGGCTTTCAGCCAGGCTCTGTTGTGAATACTTGAGATCACCTAGTTATACAGCTTTCCACAAGCAAGGATCAAATTTCAGAAGTACATTGGCAATCAAAACAGTTAATCACGTACAAACGTCATATGCTCATGTTTAGCAACTGTTTTTATGTGTTCTTTAAATGAGCAGACAGAATGGAGGAAAAATTGTAAAAAATGACGTATTCTACCAACGCAACACAGGATGTGGCTCAGTTCATGAAATAAAATTCATGATATGATTTATAACGTTTGTTAGGTGCCCCAAAAACAGTCATAATTAATTTTATGGGACCACTAATTTCTCTTTATAAACAGGCCGTTACTGTACTGTGTTACTGTGCATTCAAGTCTGAAATATGTATATGAGCTCTGTTCTGAATGGCTGCCCTGTATGCTGCCTCATGGCCTTTCACACTCCTTATAAATTCACATTGAATATGTGTAGATAAACTCCGGTAGGCTGAAGAGGCAAATGTAAATGGGTTGTGTATCTCGCTGTTGTTGGAAGAAAATCTTGTATCTCCTTACTTCATAGGAGAAGGACAAAACATACTTTACTTTTAATGTAAGTCAATGGAACCAGACTTTTTGCCAAGTCATTTTGGACTGTTTCTTTTGGTCCCTTTATCATGAAATTTACACACAATGTAAAGGACAACAGGCATTTTCAAATTATGTCAAAAACTGAAAAGCGACAAAAATGGAGATACAGGGTTTTCTTCTGACAACAGCAATCTGTATAGAGGTGTATGTAGATGGGTTTTGTGACATCACAAAAAAAATGGTGAATTCAAAGCAGTCTGTTTAGTTTTCCCTATGTGGACTGAGGAGTGAAATATGGGCCATATGGGTCCTTTAATACACTGGTAGACAAAAATAATTGCTCATATGCAAGAAAAGCATACACTCGTGTTCAGCAACTGTTTTGATACATTTCTCCTGTCTGCTTACTTAAAAGAACGGAGCAAAAGCACAACAAAAGAGAGGTTCCAACAAGGCAGAATGTGACACAGGTCCTTAAGTGAAGTTCCAGCACAGTTTAATACCTATTGAGATCTTTTGGGGCTGTGATGGGAAATATAAGAAGGGCCTATTGTCCAGACCAACCATCTGGGGACAGTGGACCTGGGCAGTGGGGCAGTGTAATTGTAATAGTAAAGGGCGCTTTTAGCACAGATGTATATATAGTAATGTATATTTTTCTGTATACATCTTTTATAATAATAATGATAATATCAAAAATAGCTTGATTATTTTTAGATATTGCTCAGGCCTTTTGGACAGCAGTGAGGAACATACACAAGATCTAAATGGGGTTTAAATTGTGTCTGAACATAATTATTTTCCTCCTTTAAATGAACAGACAGGATAAACACATCAAAACAGTTGCTGAACTTTAGTATTTGACATACATGCATGTGACCAATTTTTTCTAATTGCCAGTGTATTGAAAGGCCCATATAATTTAAACATTATTTTTCAAAATGAGATGCACTGGGGGGCAGTACAATGCAGGAAAAATACAGAACACCCTTTAATTTGCAACAGTGCCCTCATCTGGCTTGGGTTTGCACTGTTCATCTGCTGTGATATTGCAAGCCAGTAACTTCTCTTTTTTAATGGCTTTAGAGGACGTTTTGACAAAGGACTCTGGGGAATGTGCAATATGCTTGGATGACCTGTTGCAGGGGGACACCATTGCCAGACTGCCCTGCCTCTGCATCTACCACAAAGGGTAAGGAAAATGCAATCATGCCATGGCATGTATCTCATGCAAACATGCACGACTCTGGTTACTAATCCATATTTACTTCCCGCAGGTGTATTGATGAATGGTTTGAGGTGAATAGGTCTTGCCCGGAGCACCCCACTGATTAAACCACTGCTATTATTGCACAGGTATTTTATACCTCCTTATTTATTTCGTATGTATGTAGGTATGTATGTATGTATGTATGTGTGTGTGTGTGTGTGTGTGTGTGTGTGTGTGTGTGTGTGTGTGTGTGTGTGTGTGTGTGTGTGTGTGTGTGTGTGTGTGTGTGTGTGTGTGTGTGTGTGTGTGTGTGTATAATAACAACCCCAATTCCAGTTGGGACGTTGTATAAAACAAATAAAAACAGAATACAGTGATTTGCAAATCCTTTTCAACCTATATTCAATTGAATACACTACAAAGACAAGATATTTAATGTTCAAACAAATAAACTTCACAAATAAACTAAAAGACTGGGAAAGTTGAGGAATGCTCAAAAAACACCTGTTTGGAACATTCCACAGGTGAACAGGTTAATTGGAAACAGGTGAGTGTCATGATTGGGTATAAAGGGAGCATCCCTGAAAGGCTCAGTCGTTCACAAGCAAGGATGGGGCGAGATTCACCACTTTGTGAACAACTGCGTGAGCAAATAGTCCAACAGTTTAAGAACAGCGTTTCTCAACATGCAATTGCAAGGAATTTAGGGATTCCATCATCTACAGTCCATAATATCATCAAAAGATTCAGAGAATCTGGAGAAATCTCTGCAAGTAAGCGGCAAGGTAGAAAACCAACATTGAATGCCCGTGACCTTCGATCCCTCAGGCGGCACTGCATTAAAAACCGACATCATTCTGTAACGGATATTCCCACATGGGCTCAGGAACACTTCAGAAAACCACTGTCAGTAAACACAGTTTGTCGCTCCATCTACAAGTTAAATCTCTGCCATGGAAATCGAAAGCCAGATATCAACACCACCCAGAAACGCCGCCGGCTTCTCTGGGCCGAGCTCATCTGAGATGGACTGACGCAAAGTGGAAAAGTGTCCTGTGGTCTGATGAGTCCACATTTCAAATTGTTTTTGGAAATCATGGACGTCGTGTCCCCCGGGCCAAAGAGGAAAAGGACTGTCTGGATTGTTATCAGCACAAAGTTCAAAAGCCAGCATCTCTGATGGTGTGGGGGGGTGTTAGTGCCCATGGCCTGGGTAACTTGCACATCTGTGAAGGCACCATTAATGCTGAAAGGTACATGCAGGTTTTGGAGCAACATATGCTGCCATCCAAGCAATCCAAGCAGACATCAAATTCAAAATGAGTGACTATTTGCAAAATACAATAAAGTTTATCCGTTTGAACATTAAATATCTTGTCTTTTTAGTGTATTCAATTGAATATAGGTTGAAAAGGATTTGCAAATCATCTTATTCTGTTTTTATATTTTGTTTATATTTTGCGTGACGACATGTAGACTGTCGATATCATGTTACATTTTAGTTTACCATAAATGACACGATGCATTTAGACAGCAAAGAATAATAAAATAAAATTTTTAATTTACATTTGAAAAAAAATTTGCAAACAAGAACTAGAGGTGATTGTGGAGACAACAGCAATTTAAAGTTCTTGGTCTATTTTAACTTTTTTTTGTGAAACTTGTTTGGAAGTTATAGAGATTTACTTTACTGTGTTAGACAGGCCTACCCAAAGGTTGACCTGCAGGCCAGAGCTGACCCATGAGGATGTTTGATTTGGGCAGCAAGAAAGTTACCCTGTCACACATAACGTCACACAGGGCCCCTCATAGACATATGACCAAGCCGCACCTAGGCAACCACTTGAGATTTCCTAGTAACAGCTTTGTCAAGCCAATGTAATTCCCACTTCTTGTTAAACCTGTTAGCGAGACCCATGTCTCGTGTGTTTTCTGCATTTATTTATAAGCATTTGCCTCAATCCTAATGTCAAAAAATTACTGCAGTTGCCTTAAATGATTGCAGTCAGCACAAATATCAAATAACTGCAATCAGGTGATTATGTAATAATTGTGCACTTACTGGGCCAACAATATGACCATACATGTATCTTGTTTTTAGGTTCCCTAATGTATTCGCTGAGGAGTAGCTTATAAGAAGACATCCAGAAATTGCTGTGATCCAGGATTTGGACACTGATTTATAAGTCTCACCTGTTACCAGCTGAGGCCTGTGCCAAAAGACAGTTAAAAGCAAAGCCTCAGGGATCCCATCTGCATGTGTAACACACCCTTTGGATCTTCTTCATTTTAACACACCACAGGACAAAGTGTCCACAAGCCCAACCAGCGTGTCACACCCTCCGGGCATCAGGTTTCAGGTTGTAGCCTTCAAAACTTTGCACTGGACAGCCTTCTTCCTTTCTGGACTTATCTAACCCTGCTTGGGGTGGGGGGGGGAGAAGGACATTTCAGTCAAATGCATGACTGAACGTGAAGAATGATGATTGTG
Organism: Pygocentrus nattereri; assembly: GCF_015220715.1. Taxonomy (NCBI): domain Eukaryota; kingdom Metazoa; phylum Chordata; class Actinopteri; order Characiformes; family Serrasalmidae; genus Pygocentrus; species Pygocentrus nattereri. The sequence goes on along the minus strand of NC_051211.1, from coordinate 7,038,971 downwards.
ATTATGGCCATTTTTGGGATAAGCTGGAGGTTATTTTTCTAATTTTTCTGTCTGTAAATAGAAATTTTGGAGTAGCCACTAATTGATTTTCTTTTCCTTCAGCCTCTCCATTTCAAAGAAATGGTCCATTGTCATTTGTTTCCCTTTCTAGTGTAGAGATCACATAGCAGGGTGCTAAAGAATCAAGTGCCGTTTTGTCAAAATGTGCTGCTACGTTTATCACAAACAATAGTCAGAAATGATATATTTTACTAAAGCATTTGTTTTCTAAGAGACCGTGTTGGTTAGGAACGAAGATCAAGGTAAATGTCAAATTTATTCCACTGTTCTGTTGTTGCTAGTGGTTTTGACACATCTTCAGTTTCCTCGCAAGTTGTAGAATCATGAGTTAAGTAATTACAGCAGTCACAGTTTTGATTGCACATGTAGTATAAGAATGGCACAGCCTCACAAAAGGTGTGTTACTGTAGTTTGGCTCATCACATTTACTCAATTTCATTTGACTGTTTTATTGTACTGTTTCTCACAAGAAAAAACACTTTAAAATGTTTCCATATAATTTTAATAGTAGTTCCAAACACTTTGCACGTATGTACAATAGTGTTATTGTGAGTAAAATCCACCGTGATAACTTTAATAAAAAAAAAATGCATACACACTCACGTGTGTGTGTGTGTGTGTGTGTACATATGAGTATCTAATTTAGATATTTCAGTTAATTGCCACTTCTTTATGGAATACCTCCATGTACCTGTAAAATAATCAAATTAAATATATTATGTCTAACTTATGTTCAATTTGGAAATGAAATGTACATCAAAGTTTGAAATAATGAATTTTCCTCACAATCATTTCTGAATATCTTTAATCTCATCTAGTATAGTGGGTCCAGCATAACTGTTGGTCTCCACTGCCTGCAGCATATCAATGTACTCTTGAGGTAGTCCATTCTGTTGGGCTCCTAGACATACAACCTGTGGGTGGACAGAAAGGGAGATGCACTGTAGGCAGCAATCAAGTTAAAACAATTCCAGAATTCAATCGTTGAGATGGGAACAAAGTCATTCAAAGTGTTCTGTTTTACACAAAACTTTACATCACAGCAGTGATGATGGGAACCTGACGTCTGAAGTATATAATCCCTGTTGTCGGAAGAAAACCTTGTATATCCAAAATGGTAACTTTACAGGAGAAGGAAAACTTCTAAGGAAAACTGACTTTACTTTTAATGGAAGTCAATGGAACCAGAATTTTTTCCAAGTAATTTTGGGTCATTTCTTTTGGTCTGTTCTTCATGAAATTTACACACAATGTAAAGAACAGGCATTTTCAGATTATCAAAAAAATGAAAAACGTCAAAAATGGAGAATCCAAGGTTTCTTTCCAACAGCAGCAATATAATACTTCTTAGTTATTATGAAGTGGATATTAATACATTGTTTTATATTGGCTTTGAGATGAGTTTGTAGCTCATTCGTGGTGGAGGGGTGCAGGTGGGATGTTGTGAGGTAAAGTAGTCGCCAAAGAAACATTCAGATTAGTCATTATTTCACTATGCTCAACATTACATATGAAAACTCAGAAGACACGTGTAGGTCCACTGGTCATTTTGGGATAATAAAATGGCATGAAACCTTTCTTAAGAAAAAAACTTGGGAAGGTTCTTCAGACAAACACGAATAAGTTAGTACAAATGTTTTTAAATGCAATTCTTGGAAAAAAAATTAAGAATTTCTCAAATATTCTCCTTGGATAATAGTTCCTTAAGATTATTGTAAGAAAACCTTCATAGTTTTCTCATGTAGGTTGTGTTGCATTTTACACCTTAAGTCAGAAATGCTGCAAGATGCATTTTAAATTTGTATTAACTGTGATTTCTGTTACTTAATCCACTCAGAGGAGCAAAATGGAAGGAAATACATTAAACCAAGTGCTTAAACCTGTTAGCAAACAAAGTAGAGATGATGGAGGAACAAACAGCCAACAGGAAAAAACTCCTTTGAAAATACGACAGTTGTGGGGTGATGGTGGAAAGCAAGAGACAAGATGGGGCGCAGCAGTTTAGACCCAGGGGTCTTTTCATTAAAATTCCAAAAGTCCAGTTAGACAAAATTTCCTCATGCAAAGGTCCAGAACATCAAAATGTCTAACTTGCATCATGACTCAGTGCCATGTACTGTTTACTGAAGTAGCCGAGTAGGAATATCAACATCTTACACAGTCAACGACCAAATGTCTAATCAAATAAAGTCCAATTCCATCATATTTCAACTCATTTATCATCAGTTCTCTCTTTTTAGAAAACGCCATGTGGAATATCTTCCCTCTGACTCACTTTCTTCACTGACTGCTGTTTCTCACTTCGTCCCTCCCCTCTGTGTGCGCCACTCACTCGAGTCTAAGTGCGCATCATAATACACAGATCTGATTGGCTGAGTAGCGCCACGTGTGATATTTACAACGCATGCAATTGTTCTGTGAGTCTCCTGGGCAGCTAAAGCTACACCCATTAAAATAGTAAAACCCCGTCGAAATTAAATAATTCTCCATGATTTATTGTTTATAGGTCCAGGTCCATAGGATGGCGTCTGGGTCCGGACTCGGACCGCGGCCCGCCTATTAGTGACCTCTGGCTTAGACACTCACGTCATCAACTCTTACAGCCTAAGACAAGTGGGAGTCTATCGTAAGGTTAAGATCACAATTAAGAACATCATGTTTTCAAGAAGACCACTTGTTCTTAAAATTATTCTTAAGAAATAATGGAGAAAAAAAAAAGTGTTTTAACCTTTTCAACTCGACGTCATATTCTTCATAACTTTCATAAGCTAAATTCAAAAGGTGTCATAACAGCTGTAACTGTCTTCCTTCCAGTCAAATAGATTGTCATTTTAAACCCTTATAATAAAAGAAGCTGAACTCAGTTTGGTTTTCTACAGAAAGTCGTCCTCTCACCACCACTGTAAAGAAATCAAAGTCTGTAGCCTTCACTACTGCACCATCTCACACCAGTCCACTCTGAATGACTCATCTCAGCCGTTCTCCTTTGCGTCACGCTGTAGTAGTTTTATGAACGGCAGACGAACTGAATCAGCCTGGACCCACTGTTCCAAAAGCTTTGAGGTGTTTATGATTATCTTAAACACACATTCAAATCTCAGTGTGTACCACCAAGCTCTTTGAACTACAATACTTCAGGGAAACTTCATGGTTCATTCAGCCAAGGCTGAATGGGGAAATATTAGCTAGTGCTTTCATGTGGTGCAGGAGGCCGCTTGAATAATTAGAAGACGACGCTGAACCCAGCTGCTTTACAGTTTACACTTTAGCACGTATGCCCTTGTGTAGTCAATTATTAATGCACAGAAAAGATTCATTAATTATACCTATTTTGCTGAGCAGCTGCACCTCTGTTGCTTTGATTATGATTACTGACAACTGATATCTAAACTGTTTCGCACAGTAATCGAAGTAAAATATACCTCTTTGTACTGTGGGGAAGGAAGGTGAGGTCTAAACTTGTTCATCTTGTACGTTCTGCAGAAGATCGGTCCAGTTTCTGTCTCCACTTTTACCTCCAAAGGGCTGTAGACACCTTTGTCAACTTCCTCCTGTCTGAAGATGCAAAGGAACGGATGTGTCAAAAGAAGCAGTTAAAGAGCTCATATCCTACAGTTCCATTCACTATATGTAGTATTGGGACACCTACACATTACACCCACGGGAGCTTTTATGAATCCCATTCTAAATCCATAGGCATTAATGTGGAGTTGGTTCCCCCTTTGCAGCTAAAACAGCTTCCACTCTTCAGGGAAGCCTTCTACAAAATGTTGGAGTGTGTCTGTGGGAATTTTTGCCCACTCATCCAGAAGAGCATTTGTGAAGGTCAGACACTGATGTTGGGCGAGACGGCCTGGCTCGCAAACTCCGTTCTAGTTCATCCCAAAGGTGTTTGACGGAGTTGAGGTCAAGGCTCTGTAAGGGCCAGTCAAGTTCTTCCACACCAAACTCACCCAGCCATGACTTTATGGACCTTGCTTTGTGCACTGGGGCTCAGTCATGCTGGAACAAAAGAGGTTCTTACCCAAACTGTTCCCACAAAGCTGGAAGCGTACAGTTGTCCAAAATGTCTTGGTCTGCTGAAGCATTAAGATTTCCCTCCACTGGAATGAACCACACTATGTTAGTGTGGCCTTACGTGCCAGTTCATTTTTACTTGACCGTTTTCTAACCTCACGTCTCACGTTATCCCACGTTATGCCTTAGAATTAAACAATGTGTGTGTCTATATGCCCTGTTTTGTGCTTTATTCGAAATGCAGTCAGGGCTGAAACTCTTTATTGCTTCAGTGTAAATGGGCGGGGCTAAACTGCAGATGTGCTGGTTTTCACGACATCACGCATCACAAAAACAGTGATTTCAAAACAGGTTGTTTTTGCAATTCAGTTTCCATATGCAGGCTATACAGACTAGAGAAGTACAGAATGGTTTAGAATTAAAACTAACAGTGTTTATGTACATCAAACTTTTATCTGAATAAGGAGCAAAATTTCTTCGGGATATGGGCTCTTTAATTTTTTTTTTTAACAATGCAGGCCTATAAGGCAACATTAACTGTAAGCACCACTTTACTGAAACACACCAAGAGACAGTCTTGTTATCTAACATACTTATCTAGACTTGTAAGGTTGTCTTCTCCCATTTTCCACACGACTCCCCAGACGTCCTCATCTGGACTCTCCTCAATCGTAGCTACTCCACCGTGCCACCTGCAATCCACATAATCTCCCCACAGACCGAATTTAAGGGCGTACCCCTGGGGCAGCAAATGCTTAATAGTGAAAATCATATTCTGACATTTCTGATTTCATGTCTGAATCAATTTACTACTAGGGAAAGCACACACACACACACACACACATCTTCTAAGCCACTTCTCCCTCAGGGTTGCTGGGGGTGCTGGAGCCTATCACAGCTGCCATCGGGCAGTAGGCAGGATACACCCTGGACAGGTCACCAGGGCAGACAGGCAGACAGACACATTCACTCACACCTAGGGGCAATTTAGCAGGTCCAAATGGCCTGACTGCATGCTTTTGGACTGTGGGAGGAAACCCACCCAGACATGGGGAGAACATGCAAACTCCATACAGAAAGGACCCCGGTCGCCCGGCCAGGGAATCGAACCCAGGCCCTTCTTCTCTGCATTTTTATGGTATTAGTGTCATTTTAGTAGTTCAAATTTCTGACCTCAAGAAACACTGGATTAAAGCTGAAACTTCCATCTGCATGCTTACAGGGTTCTCTGACCTCTGGTTCTCTGACCTGGTGAGATGTTCTTCAGATTGATGGAGAATGTGTTGTACATGTTTCTACATAAAACCAAAAATGGTTCCGTTCTTGTTATGATGTCAAGCTTGTTACAACAGAAGAGCCCTTCTTGGTGCAACACCGAACCATTTTCAAAGGGTTCTATATAGAATCATATACAACACATTCTCCATCAATCTGAGTCATGATTTCACCATGCAAAGAACCCTTCAAGTGTGTAAATGGCTCTATACAGAACCATAATCTTCACTAAAGAACCCTCACAGTTCTCCCCTACATGCTTGAAAAGATGGTTGTTCAAGGGTTCTTTAGTAAACCAAATGGCTCCATATAGTACTATGAACACTCATAGAACCCTTTCCATGGTAAAAGGGTTCTTTTAGAATCTGCTGCAGATGGTTTTATACAGAACCTTTTTGAAAAGGGTTCTTCTATTATTACAAGACTGACCTTGTAACAGCCGAAGAGCCATTTTCAACAAGGTTCTACAGAGAACCATATACAGAACATTCCTCATCAACCTGAAGAAGTATTTAATCATGCAGAGGGTTCTTTATGTATTCAGGGTTCTATATAAAACCATTGTCTTTGCTAAAGTACCCTTGAAGAACCTCACAGTTCTCACCTGCATGCTTAACAAATATGGTTGTTCAAGGGTTCTTTAGTAAAGAAAATGGCTCTATATAAAACTAGGAACACTCAAAGAACCCTTTGCATGTGAAAGGGTTCTTCAGATTGGTGGAGAATGAGCTGTAGATGGTTTTATGCAGAACCATTTTGAAAAGGGTTCTTCTATTATTACAAGATTAACATCCTAACAGCCGAAGAACCCTTTTCAACAAGGTTCTATACAGAACCACATACAGAACATTCTCCATCAACCTGAAGAACTACTGAATGCAGAGGGTTCTTTAAGTATTCATGGCTTATTATAGAACTATTGTCTTTACAAAAGAACCCATGAAGAACCTTACAGTTATCCCACTACATGCTTAAAAATGTGTTTCTTCAAGGGTTCTTTAGTAAAGAAAAATGGTTCTATATAGAACTATGAACACTCAAAGAACCCCTTCTGTGGTAAAATGGTTCTTTATCTTGATGGAGAATCTGCTGTAGATGGTTTTATACAGAACCTTTTTGAAAAGGGTTCTATTACAAGACTGACATTGTCACAATATTAGAACCCTTTTCAACAAGGTTCTGCACAGAACCATATACAGCACATCCTCCATCAACCCGAAGAACTATTTAATTGTGCAGAGTTCTTTACGTATTCATGGTTCTATATAAAACCATTGTCTTTACTAAAGAGCCCTTGTAGAACCTCACAGTTCTCTAAGACTGACATCGTAACAGCAGAACCATTTTCAAAAAGGTTCTATACAGAACCATAACACATTCTCCAATGATGAAAAGAACCCTTTAGTCATACAGATGGGTCTTTAAAAGAACCCTCGAAGAACCTCACAGTTCTCCAAGGCTGACATCATAACAGTAGAAGAACCCTCTTCAAAAAGGTTCTATACAGAACCATAAACAACACGTTCTCCAATGATGCAAAGAACCCTTTAGCCATGCAGATGGTTCTTTAAGTATTCGTGGTTCTATATAGAACCGTTTTCTTTACTAAAGAACCCTTAAAGAACCAGCATTTTTAAGAGAGCTGCTGAAGCGATCAGGGGCTGATTACACGATATAATCACAGCTGTCTTTCCCGTCCCACCTTAAATGGTGCGGCAGGTACATTCTGGCGCCTCCATTTAAGGTGGAACGGGACATTTGGAATTAGTAACACTGCTCACCTTAAGTCGGCCGACGCAGTGAAACACTGCGGAGGGGTTTTTGAGCTGCAGCCTCTCCTTCAGCAGGTTACTCCCAAAGGCGAAGTACATGAAGTAGCCGGCTGACATGATTAACCTGCGGGTGGATTCGCTCAGCGGCTTTCGTAACATAGAGGCATGAAAACAGAGCGGCCTGTTTACTTTCAGACAAAGAAATTCACAGGTGACCCAGACTAACGGCTGGTCTCGTAGAGAATGCCGTTTTATTACTTTATTAAATAAATAAATATTTATTAGTAGAGAAATAGGGAAAGTTTCCTGCGATCATCGGTGTCAAAATAAAAGTCTTCGAAAGCCTAGTAACCAGAGAACTAGCGAGGAGAATTCCCAATCTCTGCGATGTCTTTTAGTTTCGCAAGCGCTAGAGGGCGCTCCCGAGCGAGTCCAAAATGAATGGGTTGATATGGAGCACTTGAGCAAAATAGTAGTTTATTAACGCTTAAACATTTTTAATGTAAAATAATGCAACCATTTCCTGAACACAGAGCAGCATAAAACATTTTAACACCGCTGTTTATATTTTGTAAGAACTTTTAAACTCGAGCTAAAGGAGTTTAAAACGCCGCCTCATGTATGTTCATGACGGCAGCGAGCGCGAAGAGCCAATGAGCTGCTCCGCTCGCCCATCAATCATCCCGCTCTGGCAGTAAAGCCCGCCTCCTGCTGCCCAAAACCCGTTTGCTGTAGAAAAAAGGAAACATATAAGCGAGCTTCCTTTGTTTTTTTAGTGAAATACATCCTTCTACTTTCTAAAATTAAAGAAACGTTCTGGGCGAGTGATTAGAAGCTATTTTAACATTTAGTTTTTAGCCGTTGAGCTCCATTCACTCCCATTCATTGAGGACTCACTCGCGGGCGCCCTCTGCTGTTTTTGATATAACAGGGGAAATAGGAAGTGGCCCGGCTCCTCATAAACCAGCTCTGATTTAACGTTGAAGTTGTAAGCAATAATGTAAAATTTCAAACGCACACAATAAAAACAAAACAAAAGTCCTTCACGTTATAAAGAGTACCGATAGGTCAGTACAGTGGAATACAGGACTTCAGAAAAACATTTGCTGCTCTGAACTCAATTTCAGTAAAACCCTTTAATACTTCCTACTGTTACAACTACTTTTATTCGTACAACCACAATTCCAATGAAGTTGGGACGTTGTGTAAAACAAATAAAAACAATACAATGATTTGCAAATACTTTTCAACCTATATCCAATTGAATACACTACAAAGACGAGATATTTAATGTTCAAACAGACAAACCTTTGCTTTTTGCAATATTCACTCATTTTGAATTTGATGTCTGCAACACGTTCCAAAGAAGTTGGGACAGGGGCGTGTTTACCACTGTGTTACATCACCTTTCCTTTTAACAACACTCAGTAAGTGTTTGGGAACTGAGGACGCTAATTGTTGAAGCTTTGTAGGTGGAATTCTTTCCCATTCTTCCTTGATGTACAACTTCAGCTGCTCAGCAGTCCGGGGTCTCCGCTGTCATATTTTGCGCTTCATAATGCGCCACACATTTTCAATGGGAGACAGGTCTGGACTGCAGGCAGGCCAGTCTAGTACCCGCACTCTTTTACTATGAAGCCACGCTGTTGTAACGTGCAGAATGTGGCTTGGCATCGTCTTGCTGAAATAAGCAGGACGTCCCTGAAAAAGACTTCTGAAGTGTTCCTGAGCCCATGTGGGAAAATCCATTACAGGATGATGTGGGTTTTTAATGCAGTGCTGCCTGAGGGATCGAAGGTCACGGGCATTCAATGTTGGTTTTCTGCCTTGCCGCTTACTTGCAGAGATTTCTCCAGATTCTCGGAATCTTTTGATGATATTATGGTTTGTAGATGATGGAATCCCTAAATTCCTTGCAATTGCATGTTGATTTGCTCACACAGTTGCTCACAAAGGGGTGAATCTCACCTCATCCTTGCTTATGAACAACTGAGCCTTTCAGGGATGCTCCCTTTATCCCCAATCATGACACTCATCTGTTTCCAATTAACCTGTGGAATGTTCCAAACAGGTGTTTTTTGAGCATTCCTCAACTTTCCCAGTCTTTTGTTGCCCCTGTCCCGACTTTGGAACGTGCTGCAGGCATCAAATTCAAAATGAGTGAAATTTTGCAAAAAAGTATAAAGTTTATCCGTTTGAACATTAAATATCTTGTCTTTGTAGTGTGTTCAATTGAATATAGGCTGAAAAGGATTTGCAAATAATCGCATTGTTTTTGTTTTACACAACTTCATTGGAATTGGGGTTGTATTTAGTCACAAACCAAAACTGCCCAGACAGCTTGTTTCTGTAGACATTACATTTGACTCATATACACCCTAAAACAATCAAGGTATTAAATGCTATTAGTACTACTAGAACTACTTACACTAACATCTTTGTTTTAACCACGACTGATGTTGAAACATTGCTGCAAGTATCTGTAGATATCTAGTTACAAAAGCATTAGGGAGGTCAGGTACTGATTTTGGATGATGCCACGCCAACTCAAGCCAAAGGCATTGGAAGGTGCTTGTCTACAAGCTGTGTACATGCAACTGAATGTCCACGGCAGCAGTGGGTGCACCTTTAAGCAGCTGTAGCCTGAACACTTTCAAACATAATGTTTTTGATTAACAACACTTAACAGCAAAACTGAACATTTGGCCAAACCAGTTTAGCGACTCTTTCTGTATGTTACATTACAGCCGTTCGCACAAAGACTTTTCTAAACTTGCGATTTATTAAATGTAAATGCCATGGCACACTTTTCAGAACAATTACAAACACAACTGCATTGCCATAACTAATCAATTAACACAGGACAAAACAATAGCTTCCAAAAGAGCAAAGTTTAATGTACAAAAAGAAAAAAAAAAAAAAATCAGTATTCTCCAACAACAAAAAGTCCTGTACAAACAGCAGAAAACACAGTGGCTTAAGAGATTCATCTCCTTGGTCCGCCTCTTCCACGTCCTCTTCCTCGGCCACGGCCCCGTCCTCTTCCTCGGCCACGGCCAGCCACTGCAAAAATAAATAAATAAATAAAATAAAATAAAATAAAATAAAATAAATAAAAAATTTAAAAATTGGTCAGTTCAACCAGACGGTGCAGTGCTGACCTGCTGTTACAGTAAGACACTTAAGCTAGACACTGAATGCAGCCCAGTATGTGAAATACTGAAAACACTGAATTTTTTTGGGTTGGCTTTTTATGGCTCCAGATAACGTGCACAGCGTTTCTACTTTGTTTGCACCGGCTTACTGCGTTTCAACTCACAACACAAGCTGAACCTTTCAGTAACTGATCCTCCTCTTTATCCTCTAATAAACAATTCACCAGAGTGAGGTGCCGTTTGTTTGCTTGCTTTTTGCACCGAGACGATGGATTCATCTGTACATTTTCAGGTTTTCTGCTGCCGCCTCTCCTGATTTCATTTCGCCTTTTCACGTTTTTGCTACATTGACAACAAGGACTCACCCTTGCTTGCTTTTTCCAGTCCTATATAACATGAATCCTTTTGTCAAAGTCTGAGAACTCAAAACTCCCAACATGTTGGAAGAGGACCCGCTTCCTATGTAGATATGAAGGGCTCACTCAAAACTAACGAAAACAATATTCTTAATTATAAGCGTTTATAAGTGACACTGATGAGATGGTTTTGTATACTGTAATTCATTTAAGATAACAGATTTCCTTGAATCTTACACACTGCTCCTTTAACAAATATGACCACTCAGAAGTCGTATTTCACAATTCAGTTGACAACTGACAATCTCAGTTACATTTAACCAAAACTACTGAAGTGTATTTATAATATAAATGAAATAATTTAACTGGTCAAAATAGTTGGTCGTGTGATTTTCCCCTTTTTAACATCTGTACTGGTCACAAAACTGTAAGCTACTCGATTTTGTTTTCTAAGACTTTAGGAAGTTACTGTGATGAGTAGGTGAAAAGCAGAAAGCTTATTTGTTCATACTGCATATGGGAAAATGTTCTGAGTACAGAAGGCAACAAACCAGCTTTATTTAGCCGCTAAAGTTACCCACCTGTTTTAATGCATTGTTGGAAAAGCAATTAAACGCTACAGGCAAATAAAGAAGTTGAAGAAAACATTGTCCTATCGCTTTATGTGTTATAAAACTAACCTTAGTCTAAGATAGGCAAAAATAATTATATACTGATTACCAAGTCATCATCAGGCTTTATCTAGATCTATATATAGAACACCCAAACAACCATCAAAAAAAAAGGGGGAAAAACAAAATCATTAAGTAAAAAGCCTTTGAGTTTAGTGAGAAAGCTGTGTCCCTGGATGGACAAGGCACTGCCCAGGCAGCACTGCTCTGATGATGCTGTGCTGCTCCCAGAATGGACATGCTCAGGCAAAGAAGTGACCGATTTCCCTTGGAAGCAGATTAATAAGGTAAAACATAAGGATATTGACCAACTGCTGGACAAGACTGAGATCAACAGAATGGCCTTAAACGACTCTGCCCACCATGTGGTGCCATTTAACGCTTGTACCGTTTCAGTTCTTGTTCAGCACCACTAATCTCTCCCCCTTAACCACAACGGCTGCACTTACCAGCCTCCCTCTTCCTTGACTTGACTTTGGGCTCTATGTCGACCAGCAGGGTATCAAGAGGAAGACTATCAGGCAGGATGAAATAGCGGATGTTGTTGCCACGGATACTCAGCGACTCCAGCTGGGTGGGCTCTCTGTTTTTCAGGGTCATCTTAACAGCTTTAAGGTGGGTGTTCATACTGACATCCACACCTGATATATAAAAAAAACAGCAATAAACATCATCGGCTGTATTTTCAGGCAAGGCTTGCAGTGAAATTTAAAGTCATGAATTAATGAAACATTTTTTTCCCCTCTTAAGCTTACAGCTTAACCTACACACTTAATGATGGTTCTTCAAGGGTTCTTAAAAAGTAGCAAACTTTAAAGTAGTAAAGAAAATGGTTCTATACAGAACCACGGTCATTCAAAGAACCCTTTGAAGGACTAAAGGGTTCTTTTCATCGGGAAAGGGTTCTTCAGGTTGATGTGCTACAGATGGTTTTTGGAAATGTTCTATTGCAAGGTTGCCATCATAACAATAGAAGAACCCTATACAGCACTTTCATCAATCTGAGAACCCTTTCATCATGCAAAGAACCCTTTAATCATGGAAGCGGTTCTATGAATGTTCATGATTCTACATAGAACCATTGTCTTTATTTAAAAAAAAACCCTGATTTTTAAGTGTGTGCTGCAGGATTGCAGCGTCACAACTGCAATAACTAGACTAATTTCATGGAGAGAAGCGCCTGCAATGCTCTGAGAAAGATTAAAGCATTCACAAGGGTTTATACTCAATGGACAACTTTAATCTCACCTGTGATGGTGCCATGGACCTGGGTGCCATTCTTCAACTCAATGGTAACCGTTTCATGGCTCAGTTTCATCAAAAACCTGAAAAATATAATTACGGTCAAGAGTCAGAACTAGTGCATCACCAATAAGACTAACCAGAATGTAAACTGTAGTGATGGTATTGTAGAACGATCACTTTGTGAAGAGTTTAATGTGACAAAAGCTCATATTTTCACACCAGGTATAAAAATACCAGCGCTGAATGGACTCTACTCATGACTGTGAGACAGTTGTAATTCTGTGACCACAGAACAAATCAGTATATTTCAACCTGACGCAACTAACAAAACTTACCCCATCGGACAAATTAGATGCTTTCTGTGGCATAAAAATGACCTAAAATACAATGAAATCATTAACTGCCGTCGTTGTGGCGGTTCCGGTTCTCTGGGTTCAACTTAATCTGGGATTTTTTCTCAAAATTTGTTCATAATTAAATGATTATGATGTGAACGGTCACTCAGAGTGAATTCATGTGAAATGCTCTTTTGTTCACAGTGGGGGTGATAGGAACCAGACGTCCCCCTCTAAAAGCTCCCTCACACACAGACATTACACGATATGGTTAAAAACACGCTGCCTGCAACACACAAGCGTGCTTCACTGAAGATCTGAGGCAAGGATTTGGCCTAAAACGTGCAAAAAGGCATTCGTGGGGGAGGGATTCGTCTAAGATTGCAAGGCAAAAAAGTCCCAATAGAAAATGGGCCTTTTCTGATTTACTTCTATTTAACCATCATCAATATTACATGTACAAGCTCAGGGGAGACGTGTGGGTTCCCTGGTGGTTTTGATAGCAGATGAAATGGCTGTGTGTGTTGCAGACATGGTGACCTCTGGTTCCCATCACGACCACTGGAAGTCAGCCTGATGTGACATGTTTCACATCAATCAATCTAAACCAATTTTTATATTATAATGAATTATTTAAAAAAATTGAAAACATTGGTGGACTTTCCCTTGGCTTCATGTCTGAATGTGCACTGCCAAACGCTCAAAGACTAAACTGGCCACTAAACAAAAGCACAGGCTGAAGTTTTCGAATTGACCTTAAATTGAGGCGCTAAAATGTAACTGCTGCACCATTTAAGGTGGACCGGGGAGTTCGTACAAGATAGTGGCGCACAAGGAGCCAACTTCAGCTTCGTAAACAAAGCCGTGCTAAACTTTAAGCCGACTAGAAGTCAAAGGGTATCTAATATGAAATATGTAGGGCTAAACTACCAAACATAATGTGCAGTACTTTCACTTTAACTCCACCGCGCTACCTTAAGTGCTTCGCCGGTTCTCGTCTTTCTGAACCTTTCAGCCGTTGTGGGCCGTCGCGTTTCACAGCTAGCGAGACCCAGCTTAGTTAGTTAAGTACTATGAGCATGTTTAAACGAGCCTCGCGAAATATTAGCACGAACCCGGGAGTTTATTAAGGGGGTCCCCGCTGTTCGGGCGAGTTCGGTCATTCATTCCCGCTTCCGCGGCGAGTTAGCCTGTTAGCTTCCTCGCCGCTACGTAAAATCTAACGCCATCCTTCAAAACGGGGCTCGATTTCTTGCAGCTAATCGCCGCATCTGTTTACTGTGATCCTCTACAGACGGCTTACCTGACGAGTTTCATGGTGGCGGTGGATTTTGACAGAAAATCCTCCACCCGAGTGAGAAAAAATTGTAGCGCGAACAACAAACGTTACCGCAACGCTACTCAAACACTGGCGACTGCTTCCGGCGCAGGAACCCCCATTCACCGTCAACGTAGCAGGATGGTTGCCAGCGCCGCGAAATCCACCCACTACGTGCAAAACATTTTAATCGTTTTCAAAATAAATTCCGAAAATGTCAGTGTTTAAAATAAAAAACAGAGCATCCTTTGAAACGATAAGTGATAAGAGGATATGTATACTTTTCTTTTTTGCGTTTGGCAGTAAATTTGGAATACTTCGATGTCTGGTTATCATAATGTTGTGCTTTATTAATGTTATTATTATTATTATTATTATTATTATTATTATTATTATTATTATTATTATTATTATTCACAGTGGTGGCGATAGACGCCAGACGCCTGAAGAGTTTAATGCCGCTAAAAGCCCCCTCACAGGAAGCTGCGTGAAATGTATTTTTAAATATAGTTATGCAACGAGATTTTGACCTATAATTCTACATTTACCACTATTTTACCACCATCAATATTACCTACGAAAACTCAGAAGGCGCGTGTAATGAATTAGTAATTAAATAAATAAAACGTCTATATCTGCTCTTCTGGTTCCTCTCCGTAGGAGTCTCTATAAAGACGTCTGCAGGTTTATCTACAAGTAGCCACTTTACAGAAAACCACTCGGAATGACTTTGTTCACATTTCAGTGACTGAATTGTGCAGAAATTAAAAAAAAAAACGGTTGAATTCCCCTTTCAGGAGAGTACCAACGAGAGCAATCTGGCAACCCGGGAACTCACTCACTCACTCACTCACGGAAGGAAGCCTCGCAGTCGGGTTGTGAAATCTTCAGTTCTGCCCAAACGCCGCTGTTACATCGAGGGGATTTGTGAGCTTTGTAGGTCCTGCGGCTCCATCTGCGCCACACAGAGACGCTTCCCGATGCGATGAGCGCGGCTGTGAGTGGGATCTGGTGGGTGCGCTAGCGCCGCGCTGAAGATCTGGCTGCGTCCAGCTGACAGTCCAGCGGGTGGGAGCATGTCGGGCGTCTCTGGTCTCTGTGTACAGTGAGATCTGACAGCGGCCAGCGTTGCCTCATGTCGGTCCTCTGCTGCTTAATAGAGTCAGATATCGGCACGAGTCCTAGTTAGGCAGCTTAAACAGCCAAAGCAGCATGTTTCAGAAGACCTCCTTCACCACCCTCATAGTGGGGGTCTTCATCGTCTACGTCCTCCACACCTGCTGGGTCATGTATGGTATAGTTTACACTAAACCCTGCGAATACCCCAGAAGCGACAAGTGCATCAGCCCTTACCTGGCTTCAAATCCTCCACTGCAGGTGAGCACAGTGTCAAAGGCCATGCATTTGTTACTATATATATATATATATATATATATATATATATAATATATAGTGTGCGTGTGTATATATTTGTGTGTGTACATATATATGTGCATTTATATATACATATACATACATATACACATACAAATGCACATACATATACATGCGCACACACACACACACACACACACACATATATATATATATATATATATATACATATATATGTGTGTGTGTGTATATGTAAGTATGTATGTGTGTATTTGTATTTGTGGTGTGTGTATCTCTCTCATGTTTATGTGATTCTATCTCTTTATCTACAATGATAAAAAAAACATACACACTTTAAAAAGATGGTTCTTCAATGGTTCTTTAAAGGTAAAAACAACGGATCTATTTAGAACTATGAGTTCTGTATAGAGCCATTTCTTATGCAAATGGTTGTTTACATGGCAAACTGGTTCTTTAGATTGGTTGATTGAGAATGTGTTATATGTGGTTCTGTTTAGCGCCAACATGGTTCTTCTACTATGTACAAGCTTGACATCGCAACAACAGCGGAACTCTTTTTAGTTCTGTACAGAACCATTTTCATGAAAGCCGCTCACGATATTGATTGATTATCCATCAGTCTGAAGAACCAGATTAAAGTCTATGCTAAATGATGAGTTATTTCATTGTTATATAAGTAAAAGTGAGTAAAGTAGAAGTAAGTTATTATCTTGAAGTGAGATCATTTCAAAATATTAAGTCAATATTCCAAGAAGATGAGTCATCATTTTGAGAAAAAAACAGTGATGTGTATAAGTTTGGGCACCAAGTGTAAATAAGGGAACACATCCTCTACAGAGAACACACACCTGCACACTGTAATCTACAGAGCTCCTAAGGGGCCGTGGTTAAAAGAAAAAAAAGTTAATCACGTTGCGTTCTCTCACAAAGGTTTGGGGTTCTCTCACAAAGGTTTGGGGCTCTCTCACAAAGGTTTGGGGTTCTCTCGCAAAGGTTTGGGCTTCTCTCACAGGGTTTGGGGTTCTCTTGCAAAGGTTTGGGCTTCTCTTGCAAAGGTTTGGGCTTCTCTCGCAAAGGTTTGGGCTTCTCTCGCAAAGGTTTGGGGTTTACTCGCAAAGGTTTGGGGTTCTCTCGCAAAGGTTTGGGGTTCTCTCGCAAAGGTTTAGGGTTTACTCGCAAAGGTTTGGGGTTTACTCGCAAAGGTTTGGGGTTCTCTCGCAAAGGTTTGGGGTTCTCTCGCAAAGGTTTGGGGTTCCCTCGCAAAGGTTTGTGGTTTCCTCGCAAAGGTTTGGGGTTCTCTTGCAAAGGTTTGGGGTTCTCTCGCAAAGGTTTGGGGTTCTCTTGCAAAGGTTTTGTGTTATGATGGAGCAGCTTGTTGAATTTTATGTTGATCTTGGATTGAAATATAAAGACACAGTGTCGCTTCTCAAAATCAAACATGATTCTGCTGTTAGTGACACAAACTGAAACTGAGACCGAGTTTCCTCGTACAGTGAAAGCTACATTTACAGACACGGAAGAGAACAAATGCTGAATAAACGCAGCCCAGACTGGCGAAACTGGGAAATCAGCTTTTAACATTGGCTGTATACCGTTGGGCACCTCTGGGCCATTTGCTTGCTATCTGACATTATATTTTGGGCAATTATTATATTATAGGGAATGCACATATTTTGCGGGGGAACGTCATTAATTAAATTTTATTTATTTATTTGTTTGTTTGTTTAGTGCCAACATGGTTCTTCTACTATGTACAAGCTTGACATCGTAACAACAGCGGAACTCTTTTTAGTTCTGTACAGAACCATTTTCATGAAAGCCGCTCACGATATTCTTGATTATCCATCATTCTGAAGAACCAGATTAAAGTCTATATACTAAATGATGAGTTATTTCATTGTTATATAAGTAAAAGTAAGTAAAGTAGAAGTAAGTTATTATCTTGAAGTGAGATCATTTCAAAATATTAAGTCAGTATTCCAAGAAGATGAGTCATCATTTTGAGAAAAAACAGTGGTGTATAAGTTTGGGCACCAAGTGTAAGTAAGGGAATGCATCCTCTACAGAACATTATTATATTATAATATAATATGACTGGGAATGTTCAAACGTTATATGATTGTGAGACATTATTTTGACAGGCTATGTTAACATTTTGAGGAAATAAGTCATTTTTTATTGACACAGCAAATCTTCATTTGTGTACATGTAAAAAATGTAAGAAAATAATTTATTATTTAGAGATACTATGTCAAAATTTTGACGTACTGCTGCCACAAACAGAGGAGGAGAAAAAATTGCTGGCCGATGTTTATATCCTCCTCTGTCTGGCGGGATTGGGCTTCTGTAGTAAATGCAGCGGGAAACATCTGTTTGAATCTTTTCTTTTTCTGTCTTTCGCTATAGCTGAGCATCTACACTGCGCTGCGACCCAACGGTGAAGGTGGCCACAGTCTCATCCACAGAGAGGAGGCTTTCGATGTGCACACCAGGTTTGAGAGGTAAATTAATGCGCTTCGGTCCTGTAGTGGTGGGACGTCAGGTCACACAGCATCTGCTGTTGTTGAACGCAGCGCAGTTGCATTGTTCATACTGCTGTTTAATGTTGCTGGTAGACTCTGGAGAGTTGAAGTGCTTCTCCTCTCGTCCTGAAGGTTGATAAACGTGTCTTTGCCCAAGAAGACACGGAAAAATGGAACACTGTACGCCATGGTGTTCGTGCACCAGCCAGGAATGTCGCCATGGCAGGATCCTCGGCAGGTGCATTTGGTGACACAGCTCACCACTTACATGCTGCCCAAACCTCCAGAGGTCAGCTTGATCACAGGCGAGGATGAGCCTCAGGTGATTATTTAATTATTTAAAATTATAGAGGTGTTAGTGACACAGAGCAGATACTATTTGGGTGGTGGATTGCTCTAAGCGCTGTAGTAACACTGACGTGGTGGTGGTGTGTTAGTGTGTGTTGTGCTGGTACGAGTGGATCAGACACAGCAGTGCTGCTGGAGTTTTTAAACACTGTGTCCACTCGCTGTCCACTCTATTAGACTCTCCTACCTCGTCAGTCCACCTTGTAGATGTAAAGTCAGAGATGACAGCTCATCTGCTGCTGCACAGTTTGTGTTGGTCATCCTCTAGTCCTTCATCGGTGGTCACAGGACGCTGTTGGCTGGATATTTTTGGTTGGTGGACTATTCTCAGTCCAGCAGTGACACTGAGGTGTTTAAAAACTCCAGCAGCACTGCTGTGTCTGATCCACTCATACCAGCACAACTCACACTAACACACCACGATCACGTCAGTGATACCACAGTGCTGAGAATGATCCACCACCCAAATAGTACCTGCTCTGTGAGGGTCCATGGGGGTCCTGACCACTGAAGAACAGGGTAAAAGGGGCTAACAAAGTATCAGAGAAACAGATGGACTACAGTCTGTAACTGTAGAACTACAAAGTGCAGCTATACAGTAAGTGGAGCTGATAAAATGGACAATGAGCATAGAAACAAGGTAGTTGTACGTAATGAAGTGACCAGTCAGTGTATAGTGCGTCTACATGTTTTGTAGCCAACAAATTGTGACTGTTTAAGAATCTTTGTCACTTAGCAACAGCAGAACCCAAACATGGGTGCTGATGACAAGCTGGACCGTCCTGTGTCCCACTGGCGCTCCCGTCTGACGCTAAACGTTGTGGCTGAGAACTTCCACTTTGACAGAGAGGCCCTGCCTAGTGACGTGCATCGCTACATGAAAGTGTGAGTTTTCTCAAGTGCATTTTGTTATTTGCTGTGTTTCAGTATTCAGTGCTGTGCAAAATCAGAGACCACCCTTCATTTATTTAATTTCCAGTCAATAAAGCCATTGACTACAAGTTATTCATTTATCAGGAGATATTTCTGAGGAGGTTAAATAAAAGGTGGTAATACACTTGTATAAAGAAGGGAAAAGTCAAAATAACAGGAGCCTCCAAAACTGGAGTCCAAAAATGATTAAAATATACAGAAAATGAGAGTCCTAACAACCACCTGGAAGACAGCTGCTTCAGATCTGAAAACATCCACATCCATCCTTCCACTGTGAGAAGACAACGCAACGCTATGGGTCTGAAAGGATGTGCAGCTGCTGTCAGGAAGCCTCACTGAGAAAAGGAAACAGACCCATCAAACAAAGAAGGCGCTGGTGTTCTCAGAACAATGGATTGACCACCCCAGAGTCCAGACCTCAACATCACAGAATGTGTTTGGCATTACCTGGGAAACAGAAAGTGCAACCAACTTCTAAGACTGAACTTTGGAGGTGTGGAAAACTATCCCTGTAGATTCTTTTGGAAAACTGAAAGCAAGTGTCTGGTAAAAATGGAAACTGTAATAAAGGCAAAAAGTGGACACATTAAATACTGACAAAAATTGATTTAGAGGCTTCTTTGTTCAATATAATTATTATATGAAATATTGTTAAGTACATTTTTTCCCTAACGCTGAAAAATGAATAACTTGCGCTTAAAGGCCGTTTTTGACATTTTTGACTTTTGCATAGTAACAGTACATCTCCTTCAGTTCGTTTCCTTTTTAAAGCTGGGTTGGTTAACAATTGATTTTCCCTTTACTATAAATTTAGTCCATTAGCCTTGGCATCAGCTACAGGGCTAATATAGCTAACAGGCAATGGAAGCTTATATCCCACAAACTGGCATCGTACAAAGTATGTAAATCATCACGCACTTGCCTCAAACTGTGTCACGCTGTTAAGTTTTTAACCTAAATTAGATTTGCCTAATATTATATCAAATTTTTGAAGTATCCCTTTAAAATGTGCTGGTGTTCTCTTTATAATGCAGGGGTGGGCAACCCAAATGTTAAGATGAGCCATTTAACATTTAGTTCTTTCAGCATAAATCAAACCACATTGGGAGCCACAATGTCCATTTTACCATCTTGGCAGTAAATGTGTCTCAGTATGTCCTAATGTGCTACTAAAGGCTAAAAAAATACACTATAAACGAAAGTGCAGATGTACTCTGCTCTGCTTTAGGTTTTAGCTCAGCTATAGTTGCTTTTCTCGCATCTCCGGCAGGAAACTTTTCCTCAAAAGTAGAACAGCTTCTTATATCTCTCAAAATATCTCTCAACTTTAGATTTTTAACAGGGCTCAAGTCGCCTCTCAATCGCCAGCTTCTTGTTAAAAATTCACCGTTCCAATGTGTAGAATGTAACTACTGCACTATTTAAGGTGGAATGGGAAAATTCGAACAAGAAGCTAGCGAATGGGAAGCGACTTCAACTTTGCGATTTTTCAGTGTTTGACAGTTTCTGTTGCAGATTAAACGTATCAGGAAACCAGCTCAAGTGATTATAGATGCAAATAAGTCAATTTGTCTCCAAATGATCAATGTTCGTCTTAAATCTTTCTCTTTGCTGTTTTGTTTGCTACTAACTAGGCGAGATTGCCTGCGTTGCTATGGTGACCAGCAGTCTGTGCGTCAGTCTTCAGGGTTAAAGGGTGAATTAACAGTTATAAATGAACTCCAGTGTGTAAGACCATTTATTTTTAAACTCTGTTGAACGATCTGCAGAGCTTTATTTTACTGCAAAGGAGGATTATTTTATTTCTGATTCTGCTGTGGAGCCAAAACAGGGCAGTAGATCAGCTGCATGTTGCTGACTGCTTATATAATGCATCCAACATCAGACACATGCACACATACCAACGTTCCACTGTTTTTACCAAGATACAAATTTTCTGTCTGCCTTGCAGATTTCAGAGTGGTAGGAAAATGGTGTACCTGCCGCTGCTGTTCATCGATCAGCTGAGTAACAGAGTGAAGGATTTAGTGGTATGTTAATGGTCTATTTCATTGATCACGCTGTGCGGTTAATTTCATTGTGTGGTTCTAGACACAGCATATATTCAAACTGCACATCTGTTGCAGGAGATCAACAGCAGCACGACAGAATTGCCCCTCACCATCTCCTACGACACCATAGCTCTGGGCAAGCTGCGCTTCTGGATCCACATGCAGGACGCTGTCTATTCCCTCCAGCAGTTTGGTGAGCTAAACGTGTTGTATTCTTTAGCGGAGTGTTCTTTGTGTGGTTGAATGGAGCACTCATAAGGGGACTTTCACCAACGTGTTAAATGTTCTTCGTTTTTAATCATAGAAATGTAAACAAAGTTCAAAGTGTTTTCCGTGAAATGATAAATTGTAGAGAAACTTATAGACTCAGATTTCTTTACAGTGGTGGTGATATGGAGTAGGGTTTACAAAATAGCCATTTTATTAACTATGCTAAACCACCAGAGTTTTGTTTGTGATGTTGACGATGGTAAAAAAGCATCAAATCTGGAAATATGTTTTCTTTTGGGGATTATTTCACCTTATAACAGCCTGCATATAACCTATATACACCTTATAACATCTTACCTCCCTGCCATGAACCATTTTGTGTAGTAACTTTGAGTGAGGGAGCTGCTGCTGTACAGTATCACAGTATTTGTAATGTGATACAAAAGTTTATAAAGATTTATCTATTAGTTTTAAACCGTTTTCATGATTGCATAAGACTTGCAGTAAAAACATGAGATTATTAGAATAATGCATCATCAGAAATAAAACACAGTCAGAATTTTGTTTTTCACAAAGTTATTAATTAAAGAGTTAGGAGAACACAGGCTTGGTTCCTGACTTCTTGCTCATCTGCAGCCATTTGTTCAGTTCCATAGGCGGCACCTGTTTTGATTTAATGAAGGATTAAGCAGATAAAGTGTTGGATTGCATCTGTACGTACTGGTCCTCCTCAAGCTGAGCTTTGGAAATGGTTAAGCTCATTCACTCACATACATACAATCCCAATAGATCGTTTAAGTGTATTTATTCTAATGTTAGAGGGATTGAGCAAATAAACACTTACTGTCCAGATACAGAGCTTTACACCAGCAAGCAGTAGTGTTACATCTTTAAATCTTTAAAAATTAATTCATAAAAGATCAGCAATGACATGATGAGCTGCCATCCAGTCAGCTGCAATAACACCCATAGTCAAATGACATGTTTTGTTGATTTTCTTGTGAAAATAAGTGAAAATAGGTTAACACATGCCTTACAGAAAACACACTTTAATATGACATTTTTCTCCATTTTTTTAGTGCACAATTTATATTTATTTTCTGAGTTCTACATTTTATACGGGCTATTGTATGTGTCATTTTTTCCAATATTTTAAAGTCAACAAATAAACAGTAATTATACATTTAAAAAAATGTATCATGCCTTCCGCTCGATGACCGCGGGGATAGGCTCCAGCAACCCCCCCCCGCAACCCTGAGGGAGAAGCGGCTTAGAAAATGTGTGTGTGTGTGTGTGTGTGTGTTCTCTGTAGAGCATGTAATAACTTGATAACAGCAGCCCAAACTTATGAATACAACATTATTTCCTCACAATTTTGATTAAATCTCTCAAAATAATGACAGTTTTTGAAATATTGACTTGCTATTTTAAAATTAGTTGGTATTGTTCACAATTTTTGTATAGCTGATCTGAAACTGTTTCAGTTTCAGTTCGTGAAGGTTGCAGTCACACCAACACAGATGGTAACTTTACTGTTTTGCTGTTGTAGGCTTTACTGAAAAAGACGCAGATGAAATCAAGGGCATATTTGTGGACACCAATCTGTACTTTCTAGCCCTTACCTTCTTTGTTGCTGCCTTTCATGTAAGTATAACCTCATATTTATAACATGCATATAGTCTGTATAAATGTATTTTCTAGCATCATTCAGGTTTTGTGTGATTCTTTCTTTGCTACACTACAATTGAACACTGATATTCTTTTCAGCTCTTGTTTGACTTCTTGGCATTTAAAAATGATATCAGCTTTTGGAAGCAGAAGAAGAGCATGGTGGGAATGTCCAGCAAAGCAGGTGACAGAACCGGTTTTGTTTTTCCTCACATAAGCAAATGATGTGTTTTACATGAGCTATTCTTGGCCGCAGGGCATGTGTAGCTTGACAAAAGTTTGCTGAGCCCTGATGCTGATCTGTGCTTTTGCAGTGCTGTGGAGGTGTTTCAGCACCATAGTGATTTTCCTGTACCTGCTGGATGAACAGACTAGCCTGCTGGTGCTCATCCCTGCTGGAATAGGATCTCTGATTGAGGTATGACTGAAATATCTCAGCACACCTCCCAACTCTCAGTTATTCCAAAAACAGGGCTTGAATGCCAGGAATGGTATTGAAATCTGCACAAATTTGCATGGGCCCACATTTTAAGTGAATAAAAGTTGAACACAGTCAGGTATAATCATCCATCTTATATTACTGGCACATTTTTATTCTTTTTTAAGCTTTTACTTCATAACAGATACTGAATAATTCATAGTAGTTATTGAATACTTCCTAGTAGATACTAAATAATTCTTAGTAAATAGTAAGCAAATCATAGTAGATGCTGAATAATTCACAGTAGTTACTGAATAATTCCTAGTAGATGCTGACCAATTCATAGCGTATGCATGAATAATTCATGATTATCAAATAATTTGTAGTAGTTATAGGAAAATTAATTGTAGATGGCAAATAATTCATAGCTAGAACTGAATAATTCATAGTAGATACCGAATATTTTATAGTAGTTACTGAATAATTTGTACTAATTACAGCATAATTCATGTTTGTTACTGAATAATTAATTGTAGTTACTGAGATACTGTTACTACTATAAGATAAATAAAGTTTAAGGGGTTCAAACATTGATGTCTTGGAATATGTGTTGAGTTTTAAATAGTATTCCTAAAGGTGCTCTTTTGATTTTGGGTTGGTTTGGTCTGTATTATCGAACGGTTATCAAGTAATTTTACATAAGAATTTTGTCTTATGAATGATGCGATATGATGAACTATGACCCATTGCATGATCTAAAAAGATCAAAGTGGCCTATTTTCCTGTAATAAATGTTTCTTAGTTGTTTTTTTTTTTGTTGTTGTGTATTTGTAGGTGTGGAAAGTGAAGAAGGCTTTCAAGATCTACTTTATGTGGAAGGGAGGGAAGCCAACATTCCTAGTGAGTGTGTTAGACTTCCTGTGCGAGCTGAAACACATCGGCCTCTCAGGACACTGACATCTGTATTTTTTCTGCATTACTTCTTTTGCTGAATTGAGCAAATCTGCTCTGAGTAACTGAGTAATGGTGTTTGGTGTAGTGTAGTGGGTAACTCCTTTGTTCTATACTGTAGACGGGTTCAGTCCCCTGCCTGGGCAAGCCCCCTACACTATACCAATAAGAGTCTTGGGCAAGACTCCTAACACTGCCTTCTCCTACCTGTGTAAAATGATCAAATTGTAAGTCGCTCTGGGTAAGAGCATCTGCCAAATGCCGTAAATGTAACTGGTATCGCACATCCTTCTTTCAGTTTGGCAAGTCTGATGAATCGGAGAAGAGGACAGAGGAATATGATAGTTTGGTATGATTTTTTTTTATATAAAATTCATTCTAAATCTGATTTTAAAATGAATAAGCTTATCTTCTCCCTATGCGTGCTGCTTCTCCTCCTCAGGCGATGAAGTACCTGTCATACCTGCTGTATCCACTGTGTGTGGGTGGAGCAGTTTATGCACTTGTGTTTGTGAAGTACAAAAGGTAAAATGCTTTTTCTACTTTTATTGCTCTGAACGCGTTTAGCAGGATTCACGTATGATTTAACCCTTAATTTTTGTTTTTTTAAACAGTTGGTACTCCTGGCTGATCAACAGCTTAGTCAACGGTAGGTTTTACCCAAACCTTTTGGATTGGCACCTTACTACATTCTTCCAGAAATGTTAGCTTTTTATGGATGTTCATATCCTAATGAATTAGAATTTAGTACCATTTGTCACTGTTTTTGCACACTGTGGAATTAGACCTCCACATTTAACCCATCCATGCAGTGAAACACCCACATGCATGCACACTAGTGAACACACACACTAGGGGCAGTGGGCAGCCCTATCCATGGCGCCCGGGGAGCAGTTGAGGGTTAGGTGCCTTGCTCAAGGGCACTTCAGTCATGGACTGTCAGCCAAGTGGATCGAACCGGCAACCTACCGGTCACAGGGCTGGTTCCCTAACCTCCAGCCCATGACTGCCCCCTGAATGCATGAAGGTTTCACTTTTAAGGAGATAGTTTGGCAAAAAAACTACGTATTTCCACACCTTATCCCAGATGTAGTTGATCAGCCAAGACATGTTTGGTATCTAAAGTTCGCATCCTTAGTTTTGAGGGCAGTCACGTGGGCTGGAAGTTAGGGAACCAGCCTTGTGACCAGAAGGTTGCTGGTTTGATCCCCTGAACCAACAGTACGTGACTGAAATTCCCTTGAGCAAGGCACCTAACCCCCAACTGCTCCACAGGCGCTGTGGATAGGGCTGCCCACCACTCCATGCAAGTCTGCTCACTGCCTCCTAGTGTGGGTGCATCACTGTGGTGTTTCACTGCACGGATGGGATAAACGCAGAGGTGAAATTTCCCTGTAGTGGGACTAATAAGGATCTCTTAATCTTAATCTTGCACTACAGCTGTGAGGCTAATGTAGCTAATGTATAGTTAACATTGAGTAAACTGCATGTGCAAATCATCACACACTTGACTCAGTCTGTGTCGAGCTGTTAAATAATCTCTAATAGACTTGCTTATGTGTTTTCTGTAAATGGCTGATCAACTACATTTTGTATAAATGGGAAACTTTCATCCACTCGCACTTTAGGATGTTGCACCTATATAGTACACAATAACTATAAATCATTGTGAATTCGACCATATCATTTTTTTCTGAACTGAACATATAATGCTTATATGGGCCTGTGCATATGTTCCTCTTTTCCATAACAGGAGTCTATGCTTTTGGATTTCTCTTCATGCTACCTCAACTCTTTGTGAACTACAAGGTCAGCCCAACTGAAACAGTACATGTTATTCTAAATTAAAGGCCTGATAAGCAGACAGTCAGGTCATCTGATTTTGTTACAGCAATAGCAGAAGGAAGCTACCGTTTAGAATGTACAATAGTTTAAATTGGGCCAGAAATCGTCAACTCACGGCTTCCCGTTTTGAGTCTGAATCCAATATAAGCCGACCGAATTCTGTCTGGACCCCTCCTGACCCAAAACACATCAAGTTTTGAATCTGAAACTGACCTGAGAACAACTGAACTCTCAGAAACTCAAACCTGACTCACGTGAACCAGTCGATTAGTCAAAATAGCGGATAACTGATATTTCTAATGATAGCACTGAATAAGATAGATATATAGATAGATAGAGAGATGGATAGATAGAACTTTACTGATCCCGGAGGGAAATTGCAGGCAATTAACACATGGTGACAATTAAAGCCATCCTCAGATCATGGACTAGTACAATAAAAAATATAAAATAATCAGCTCTCCAGAATGAAATTTAAATTCACAAATTTTAGCCGCAAGCAGTGCTTTGGAACAACAGATGTTTTTAGGATAAACGTTGTGTGGTGCTGAGCCTGACACAATGTCCTGAACAGTCGTGCGCAGTCGGGTCCTGTTGGATTTGGATGAATATTTCAAGTTGTAAGAAGCAATAAATTTGAGATAAACTATAAGGTATTATGTCAGCAAACTGGAAGCTAATGCCAGCAGTACAATGAATACAAAGCGGAGCACAGGCAGTACAATAAATACAAAGCGAAGCACAGGCAGTACAATAAATACAAAGCGGAGCACAGGCAGTACAATAAATACAAAGCGAAGCACAGGCAGTACAATAAATACAAAGCGGAGCACAGGCAGTACAATAAATACAAAGCGGAGCACAGGCAGTACAATAAATACAAAGCGGAGCACAGGCAGTACAATAAATACAAAGCGAAGCACAGGCAGTACAATAAATACAAAGCAGAACACAGGCAGTACAATAAATACAAAGCGGAACACAGGCAGTACAATAAATACAAAGCGAAGCACAGGCAGTACAATAAATACAAAGCGGAGCACAGGCAGTACAATAAATACAAAGTGGAGCACAGGCAGTACAATAAATACAAAGCGAAGCACAGGCAGTACAATAAATACAAAGCAGAACACAGGCAGTACAATAAATACAAAGCGGAACACAGGCAGTACAATAAATACAAAGCGGAGCACAGGCAGTACAATAAATACAAAGCGGAGCACAGGCAGTACAATAAATACAAAGCGGAGCACAGGCAGTACAATAAATACAAAGCGGAACACAGGCAGTACAATAAATACAAAGCGGAACACAGGCAGTACAATAAATACAAAGCGGAACACAGGCAGTACAATAAATACAAAGCGGAACACAGGCA
The DNA here is from genome assembly GCF_015220715.1 of Pygocentrus nattereri. Taxonomy (NCBI): domain Eukaryota; kingdom Metazoa; phylum Chordata; class Actinopteri; order Characiformes; family Serrasalmidae; genus Pygocentrus; species Pygocentrus nattereri. Next base: position 7,011,045 of record NC_051211.1, on the reverse strand, counting down.
GTACAATAAATACAAAGCGGAACACAGGCAGTACAATAAATACAAAGCGGAACACAGGCAGTACAATAAATACAAAGTGGAGCACAGGCAGTACAATAAATACAAAGTGGAGCACAGGCAGTACAATAAATACAAAGTGGAGCACAGGCAGTACACGGTGCTGAGAGTCTGTGGAGCAGTGCAAAGGAGGATTTAACATACTATGACATATTAGCAGATTATCAGATAGCCAGGTATACTGTATATGAGTATAGCAGTCACTGAGGTAGCAACTAGAGCAGCAACACATAGTAAACAGTATTTGGTTGATACAGTAATTCTAGCAGCTGACATTGATAAAGTGCAGTAAAATGTGCAAAAGCGCAGGTAGTCAGATCTACAGTGCAATCATGTGAAGTATCAAATGAAGTGTAGTGTACTGATGCTTCATTTTTAATCGAGTTCTGTGCCCATGTCACTAACCTCTGTCTTTAATTTCAACAGTTAAAATCAGTGGCTCATCTGCCCTGGAAGGCCTTTATGTATAAAGTAAGTATCATAGAGTTTTAAGGAGAAATGAAAATGGTAGAAGCAATGGTAGCGCATATTTTGTTTACTTATTTATTTAGTTGCTTATTTATTTTTGGTCCTCAGGCATTCAACACATTCATTGATGACGTCTTTGCCTTCATCATCACCATGCCAACCTCTCATCGGCTGGCCTGCTTTAGGGATGATGCCGTGTTCCTCATTTACCTTTATCAGAGATGGTGAGAAATGCGTCCCATTTCATTGGACAGATCTCACATACACTTTATGTCCAAAGGTTTGTAGACACCCACTTGTTTCTTTTGAAATGAAGGTTAAATAGGGAGTTTATCCCCGTTTGCTGCAATAACAGCTCTACTCTACTCTTCTGGGAAATCTTTACACTAGATATTGCTGGGAGGCTCTATTTCCCTGTAGCCAATATCTGGTATTGATCATGATGACTATAGGCATCTGCTCCAGAACATCCCATTCTATTGGCACCGCTTTTCTATTGCTTGATTAAAAGAGGTGTCTGCAAACTCTTGGACATTATATCTCCGTTTTGATCACATTTTGTATATTTTTTACAAAATAAAAAAAAATGCCAGCTGTTAAGATTTCGTGACAAACAGATCGACAAACATGAGTAAAAATGGTGTGAAATTAGGGATGGGCAATGAAACTATAATTATTGCAATATAACATTCCTCGATAGAAATATAAGAAATGTTTAATAAATGTTTAATTTAATACACCGTTCTCACACTCCCACATTCTAGCAACAGCCCTGGTGGCATTTTCTACTGCGAGGAAAGCGGCATTCCTCTACGGAGCCCCTAAGGGGCCGTGGTAAAAAAAAAAAAGTTAACGACATTGTGTTCCCTTGCAAAAGCTGTGCTTTGCTTATGCTCAGACATGAAGCAGCTTGTTGAATTTTATGTTGATCTTGGATTGAAATATAAAGACACTGTTGCTTCTCAGACTCAAACATGATTCTGCTGTTAGTGACACAAACTGTGTGGTAACTGAGGTAACTGAGTGGTAACAAACTGAGACCGAGTTTCCTCGTACAGTGAAAGCTACATTTACAGACACAGAACAGAACGATTGCTGAATAAACGCAGCCCAGACTGGTGAAACTGGGAAATCAGCTTTTAACGTTATCTATGTTAAAACAGAGCTCTAAAGTAGGCAGTGCTGTTTGCTTGCTATCTGATGAGCATTTTTTAGCGAGGGAAGGCAAAACATTTGCGAGTAAACGCAATGTCATTTTTTTTTTTAAACCATGGCCCCTTAGGGGTTCCGTACTCTCTGCTTTTGCCAAAATCCAGTTTTTTAACATGATTAGAGGGGGTGGGGGTCAAAGAGTGAAATGAGTCGCCAAAGATACTGTAGCAACGTCTGACTCCTGTGAGTGTGAGTGATGAGATTTGCAGTGGTGGACAGTAACTAAATAAATGTAATTAGTTTCTGTACTTAAGTAGTTTTTTCCTGTATCTGTACTTTACTAAGTATTTCCATTCTTTTTACTTTCACTCCGCTACATTTCAGAGTCTAATATCTGACTTTTTCCTCCACTACATTTTGAGAAATCTGTCGTTCCTTTTGGTTTCTGTGTGTATAAAAATACAAAGCCAGAGCACCAATCAGGGCCCAGCGGTCACTTTGTTTAGAGCTGGTTTTGACCTGTTGGTCTTACTGACCCAGTGCAGCACACAGTTCAACGTTAAAATTTTGTAAACTTTTGAAACTTTGTTTGTAAAAAGTGATTTCAGCGCCACTCGGTTCTCCCTGATGGAAACTGTTTACCTTCAGTGTTTTGTGCTTCTGATCATTTTAATAGACGTCAGCGTCACTAATTAATGATGTTCTATTAAAAGACTGGTTTACCAAGAGAGACGCTGGAGGACTTTCACCTGAAATGAGTTCATGAAGCCAGTCTGGTTATAAAAATGATAACAGGACATCAGAGCCAGAATTACTCTTTTAGTACTTTTACTTTATACTTAAGTACATTTGAAGGCAAATACTTTTATAACATTTTCCCTTGGGTATCTCTACTTTAACTCGAGTTCATGATTTGTGTGCTTTGTCCACCACTGGAGATAAGTGGCATAACTGTGCTGGTTTAGAGTGAACTCAGCTCTTACCTTACATCCTAACAAGCATTAAATCATGTCTGCTCCTCACAAATCCAGCACTGTTACAGCACTCAGTCATATTTTAGTATTAGTTTATTCCCAAGCAACGAAAGTAAAACAAAGAAGTGGGTTCATTACAGCAATGATTTAAACGAAATTAAACTGAGGGTGCTGAGAGGCACTGAAGAGTGGGAGGACACTGTCTTTCCAGGCTAGCTGTTTTTAGCTGCAGGCTAACTTGAAGCTCTGTTACTCGCGCAGCACGGCCAAACTGATGTTACCGTAAACCAAACGCACTAAAAAAGCACAAATTTCAGTTTAAACGTACCTAAAAGGAGGACTCTTGTTAGTCTGATGCGAGAAAATCACACTGCGGTTAAATCTTTTCCACAGCGAGCGTCAGATATACTGAGGTTCACCCCTCAAACCTGACTAACTTCTCTATAGAATAGAGGAACCCAGTCGTCTGCTAGCTGGTGTCTGAATACTGTGATAGGCTCTGATATGGTTGCGGTAGGACTGATGGCAGTAAGGCAGTGTGATCCATCACCGGCGTAAGAGCCAGCTAGTGTATGCTGTTCATATTAAGCTGACATTGTTGAGAAACGAAACGGTTTACACTTAACCAGATAGCCTAGCACTCGCCACCAGACAGCTAAAATAATCTGTTTTCTCTCTTAAATTGACTATTGACTATTAGAAAAACTGCGGCCGTGCTTTTCCAGCTGGTAAAAACAGCTAACCAGAAACTTTCTCCCACTGTCCCACGACAGAAATGTGAAATAATCCACTGTTTGGTGAGTGCTTTTCATGTTCTGATCATAAAGAATAATTTAAAACACAGATTAACCACCCAGGAGCAAATATCAGCCTTCAAACTTAAAATAAACAATGGTTTGATATTTATTGCAATATGTATCAATATCAAACTATATGAATTTTTTTTTTTTTATCCCGATAACATTTTTGGCCATATCGCCCAGCCCTCTGTGAAATATAATCTTGCTACAACTCCAGCAGCACTGCTGTGTCTGATCCACTCACCAGCACAACACACACACTTACACCACCACCACCACATCAGTGTTACTGCAGTGCTGAGAATGACCCACCACCCAAATAATACCTGCTCTGTGAGGGTCCATGGGGGTCCTGACCACTGAAGAACAGGGTAAAAGGGGCTAACAAAGTATCAGAGAAACAGATGGACTACAGTCTGTAACTGTAGAACTACAAAGCCCACCTGTATAGTAAGTGGAGCTGATAAAATGTACAGTGAGCGTAGAAACAATGGTTGTAATGTTATGCCTGGTTGGTGTATGTGTAGATTTGCCTAAGTTAATGGGAAGCTCGTATGTGTCCTCTGCAGGCTCTATCCTGTTGACAAGACCAGAGTGAATGAATACGGCGTGTCCTATGATGAGGACCCGAAAAAGAAGATCCACAAAGATTAAGCTCATAACAGCGGAGCGTTTCCAGAATCAGCCTGAAGAAGATGCACACAAACACAAAGGAAAGGACAGTCCAGTGTGTGCGCAGAGGCCTCGGCATATTGTGTGATAGGACATTTTCCATCTGCTGTCCTTTATGGATTATGACCAACTTCTGTCTCTTACATCTGCTTAAAGCATGTGTACCTTTATGTTACATGTCTGGACCAATTTATTTCACCGTCCTAACTTGGTGATGAAATGTTCCACTGGGGTACTGTACGAGCTGGGCTGATAAGACACGCTCAGTTTGCTTGTTAGTGCTTGTGCACTTGTGACACGAGTGTGCGATGTAAGATCCCTGATTCTACTGTTTTTTAAAATCACGATAAGCTCAGTTTAAAGACAGAAGTATTTTTGCCAGGTACTCGCTGAATATATCTTTCTTAAATAGTGTTTTTTGGAATAAAACCCATCACGTTGGTGCCAAATGAACTGAAGCTGGAGTTTCTGATGGTTGGTTGTTAAAAAAAAAACTGATAAATTGAAAGAACTGATTGATGTTTGTTTATTGGGTGAGAATGGCTTGTATGTACGTCTGTGTACTTTATTCCACTGAAGTGTTTAAAGGGACTCAAATGGCGATTTGTGAAGTCCGTGCGTTGATCTATGCGGTGGATTTTATTACCTGCTTAAAATTGCAACTGTTAGCGCTTTTCCAAATTTCTTGAAATTATGCGTCACTGATTGGACTATCTGCAGAAAACAAATGGTGGTAACTAAACGGTCAGTGATTGTGGGAGCGTCTCTATTGTGCTGTCATTACCATTTTAGAAGAATGTGCTGAAATCGTAATGGACACCTGTTATGGCACTTAGAGTCCTGGTGTTGTGGTTATCTGAGATGGGAAAATATAAAATATTATGCAAGTTTGTAATGTACTATTAATCTGGCCTGTTGGGACCATCTGCTGAACACCATGTACTGTATGGCTCGTGGCTGGAGATGTGCTTCTACAGCTACATTAAAATGGTAAATTAATAAAAGCTTCTATGGAATCCTGGAACAGTGTGATGCCTTGGTTTTGTCTGACAATATTTCATGAATGTTTCTGGTGTGTTTGTTACTTGTTGCTGTTGTTGTATATCTCCAAAATAGTAACTTGACAGGAGAAGGTAAAAACTTACTTTACTTTCAATGTAAGTCAATGGAACCATAATTTTTTCCAAGTCATTTTGGGTCATTTCTTTTGTTCCAATCATCATGAAATGAACATGCAATGTAAAGAACAACAGGCATTTTCAAATTATGTGAAAAACTGAAAAACGACAAAAATAGAGATACAAGGTTTTCTTCTGACAGCAGTGTTATAATGTTTGCAATTCTATTATTTTTACGTCAAATACCTGCTGAGAAAATATGACTCCAGTAAAAGTAGATGTTCTCTATATTTATCTGTATATAAATATCTATATTTATGCTTAAATTTAAATACAATAAGACTTGCTTCTAAGTGTACTTAACAGGGAAATCCACACCTTTCAAATGTCCTTCATAGGGAGCCATTCAGGGAGCAGTTTAATGTGAAATTCTCCGTTCTAGATAAACTTTTCTAGAATTGTTCACAGTGGTGGTGATAGGAACCAGATGTCGGAAGAGTTTAATGCCTGTAAAAACCCCTCACAGAAAGTTATTACATTAAATGATCATGAATGTTACCTTATATTGTTTTATGATAGCTTTAAGATATGATTTGAGCATACAACGTATTTTTAAACATTCATGATGGAGTGGCACATGCAGGGTGTTATTAGGCCAAAATAGTCCCCAAAGAAACATTATTTTTTTAAGATATATGACTAATTTACCATCACCACTACATTCAAATGACAAAAACGTGTAGGTTCACTTTTTGTGTTGGCCATACTTGTGTTGTAGAAATCATGACCCCTGGTTCCTATCACCACTACTGTAAAGACATCTGAGTCGGTAAGTTTCTCTAGAGTGAACCATTTCACATCAAAACAATCTGAATATCTTTGCTTACATATACATGACTGAATTGTGTAGATATTTTAAAAACTTGTGCATTTCTTCCTGTCTGGCTGTGCAGTATTTGAATAGTTTAAACATGATAGCCCACTTTAGATGCACCGTCCTAAGTGAGCTGCTTCACTTAAAAGTTTATACATTTTAAAGGAGATTTAAAATCAGATTAGTACCTGCTGATACTCAAGGCTTCCATCCATCCATCCATCCATTATCTTCCGCTTCTCCAGGGTTCGGGTCACGGGGGCAGCATCCTAAGCAATGAGGCCCAGACCTCCCTTTCCCCAGCCACTTCCACTATCTCCCCCGGAGGGATTCCAAGGTGCTCCCAAGCCAGCTGGGTGATATAGTCTCGCCAGCGTGTCCTGGGTCTTCCCCGGGGTCTCCTCCCAGGTGGACTTGCCTGTGACACCCCCCGAGGGAGGCATCCAGGAGGCATCCTAACCAGATGCCCGTACCACCTCAGCTGGCTCCTCTCGACGTGAAGAAGCAGCGACTCTACTCCGAGTCCCTCCTGGATGAGCGAACTTCTCACCCTATCTCTAAGGGAGAGTCTACACACCCTGCGGAGGAAACTCATTTCGGCCGCTTGTATACGCGATCTCGTTCTTTCGGTCATTACCCAGAGCTCATGACCATAGGTGAGGGTGGGAACGTAGATTGACAGGTAAATCGAGAGCCTTGCCTTATGGCTCAGCTCTTTCTTTACCACAACAGACTGGTAAAGAGCCCACATCACTGCTGACCCAGCACCAATCCGCCTGTCAATCTCCCGCTCCCTTGTACCATCACTCGTGAACAAGACCCCGAGAAACTTGAACTCCTCCACTTGAGGCAAGAGCCCATCCCCAACCCAGCGAGGGTTCTCCACCCTTTTCCGCCTGAGAACCATGGTCTCGGATTTAGAGGTACTGATTCTCATCCCGGCCGCTTCACACTCGGCTGCAAACCGATCCAGCGAAAGCTGAAGTTGCGGCCTGATGTCCCCAATAGGACCACATCATCTGCAAACAGCAGCGATGTGACCCTGAGGTCACCAAACCGGACACCCTCCTTCCCCTGACTGCGCCTAGAAATTCTATCCATAAAAATTATGACTAGAATCGGTGACAAAGGGCAGCCCTGACGGAGTCCAACTCTCACTGGGAACGAGTCTGACTTACTGCCGGCTATGCGAACCAAACTCCAGCTTTGTTTGTACAGGGCCTGAATGGCTCGTAGCAAAGAGCAATGTACCCCGTACTCCCGAAGCACCTCCCACAGAATACCCCGGGGAACACAGTCGAATGCCTTCTCCAGATCCACAAAACACATGTGGACTGGTTGGGTAAACTCCCATGAACACTCCAGAATCCTGGAGAGGGTGAAAGTTGGTCCAGTGTTCCACGACCAGGGCGGAACCCGCACTGCTCTTCCTGGATCTGAGGTTCTCTCTTCTCCAGTAGCCCTGACTCTCTTCTCCAGTAGCCCTGCATAGACCTTACCGGGGAGGCTGAGGAGTATGATTCCCCTGTAGTTGGAACACACCCTCCGGTCTCCTTTTTTAAAAAGAGGCACCACCACCCCAGTCTGCCAATCCAGTGGCACCACCCCCGATGTCCACGCAATGTTGAAAAGGCGTGTCAGCCAAGACAGCCCCACAGCATCCAGAGCCTTGAGGAACTCAGGGCGGATCTCATCCACCCCTTGAGCCTAGCCACCAAGGAGATTCTTTACTACCTTAGCGACTTCAGCCTCAGTAATGGACAAGCCTATTCCCATGTCCCCAGACTCTGCCTCCTCACTGGAGAACGTGTTGGTGGGATTGAGAAGGTCCTCAAAGTATTCCTTCCACCGCCCAATGACGTCTTCAGTCGAAGTCAGCAGCACACCATCTCCACTATATACAGTGCTAGTGGCACACTGCTTACCCCTTCTGAGTCGCCTGACGGTTTGCCAGAATCTTTTCAGAGCCAACTTAAAGTCACTTTCCAAGGCCTCACTAAACTCCTCCCATACACAGGTTTTTGCCTTGGCGACGACTGAAGCCGCAGATCGCTTGGCCTGTCGATACCTGCCAGCTGCCTCTGGTGTCCTACAGGCCAACCATGCCCGGTAGGACTCCTTCTTCAGCTTGACAGCATCTCTCACCTGGTGTGTCCACCACCGGGTTCGAGGATTACCGCCCCGACAGGCACCAACTACCTTACGGCCACAGCTACAGTCAGCCGCTTCAACAATGGAGGAATGGCACATGGCCCATTCTGAGTCAATGTCCCCCACCTCCCCCGATATCTGGTAAGTTCTGACGGAGGTGTGAGTTGAAGATCAATCTGACAGGTTCTTCTGCCAGACGTTCCCAGCAAACCCTCACTATACGTTTGGGTTTGCCTGGTCTGACCGGCATCTTCCCCCACCTCCTGATCCAACTCACCACCAGGTGGTGATCAGTTGACAGCTCAGCTCCTCTCTTTACCCGAGTGTCCAAAACACATGGCCGCAAGTCCGATGACACGACTACAAAGTCAATCATTGAACTGCGGCCTAGGGTGTCCTGGTGCCATGTGCACTTATGGACATCCTTGTGTTCAAACATGGTGTTCGTGATGGACAAACTGTGGTTTGCACAGAAGTCCAAAAACTGAACACCACTCGGGTTCAGATCAGAGAGGCCATTTCTCCCAATCACACCCCTCCAGGTCTCACTGTCATTGCCCACGTGAGCGTTAAAGTCCCCCAGTAGGACAATAGAGTCTCCAGGAGGAGCACTTTCAAGCACCCTTCCCAAAGATCAAGGCTACTCAAGGCTTTAATATTGATATTGGTTTTAGAATGGGAAAGGACTAAAATGAACTGACATTTATGTTTAAATTATTACTTATTAATTATTAACTTTTATTTTATAAAATTATTACTGTAATACATTACAATTTTTTGCCCTTTTTAAATGTTTTAAATTATTCGTTATTATTAATTTATTCAATATGTTCCCATTTTTATGTATTTGATTTTATTATTTATTTCTTTGAAACATCATAAACTGACCAAAAAAACCTGGAAGAGTTGTTATTTTTAAATGTATGGTAATTTGTTTACGTTTATTTATTTATCCTTTTAAAATGTATTTTTCATTTATCCCTTGTTCGTTTATTAAACCTGTTCACATTTTTAAAATTTTATTTCATTATTCTTTTTTATTTTAACCACCAAAAACTGTTTTTAAAAAAGTCTGGAAACGATAACCAATCAGAGGACGCCCCGCCCAGCGAAGTGACGTATGTGGGTATATAAGCAGATGTCCCGCCCTTTGGCTCTCCCTTTCCGCTCCGTGTGTGAGGAAGACTCGAACGTGCCTGAGGTGCTCGGTTCTTCAAGCGAAGCTAAGGCCCGAAAATCCGGCGACTAGCACCGTCAAAATTAGGCATCCAAGTCCTAAACTGTAACATACTGAAAGAAAAATGGCCTCTGTCTCCGAGCTTGCTTGTATTTACTCCGCACTCATCCTCCACGACGATGAAGTGACAGTCACAGTACGTACACCTTCTCGCTCTCTCTCTCCGTCGGCGCCATTTCTGTAGCTAACGCTCGCCGCCAGTCGGTGTGGCTGGACTATTCACCTCTACAGTGACCGTCAACTAGTCGAGCAGCCGCCGGGCTCGAACGCTGTGAAAATAAATGAGACTTATTTTGGTGTTTGGTACTGGAGCCGCTGCGGCTGCTTGTGGCTCAAGTGTGTAGCTTCGTATTTTCCCGTTCCACCTTAAACGGTGCCGCAGATGCTTTCTGTACATTATATAGCACTGTAACTGCTGCGGTTTAAGGTGGAACGGGACGATCTAAGAAAAAATGTGGCGAATAGGAAGCCAACATTGTGCGTTAGCCTGCCGGCGATGCTGTTGCCCTATACACCTAAATACATGGTTCTTTATGGGTTCTTTAGGAAAGGCGTTGGTTCCATATAGAACCACGAGTACTCAGACTTTGTCCATGGTGAAAATTTTCAGATTAGTGGAGAACGTGGTGTGTGTGTTGTGTATTGCCGTACTGAAAATGGTTCTACATGGCACCAAAAAGTATTGGGAAGCACTTTCTAAAAGACTGTGGAACCATGTAGCAGCACGTTCTCCATCAGTCTGAAGAACCATTTGCCATGCAGACAGCCACTTGAGCATGAAGTGGCTCCGAAGGATCATAGATCTTTATAAAACCCTTGTCTTTGCTAAAGAACCTATGAAGAACCGCCTTTAATAGCATAGAAAGGTGTAAGTTGTACACACAGTTTACCAGCTTCACGCGGTCCTTATACTGTCCTTTAGTTTTGTGTACTGGATCTCACGTGTACATGGATGGATGGATGGACCTGGCAATGCAGCCAGAGCTTCATAGTAAGCTTACCTGACTGAGCCATGTGGTGTTTTTCAGGAGGACAAGCTGAACGCCCTGATCAAGGCTGCTGGAGTGACCATCGAGCCTTTCTGGCCTGGTCTGTTCGCCAAGGTAACCATGTCTTTTGCTTATTACATGTGGTTGTCCATGCTTACGTCCTGCTCCATTAGATGATGTTCCTTGGTGGACCAGTGTTGATGTTTGACATGTGGCCGTCTGTAATGTCAAACATTTAGGTAACTTTATTATATTTATTAAAGCGTGGAGCGAAAAAAAAGGGAAGAATTCCATCTCCAAATTTCTGATCATTACAGCTTTTGAAATGTAAACGAAGGCATTGAGCGGCTTGATCTGATTTGGTTTAACCAGCGGTGGGCGAAGTGCACAAACCATGTACTTGAGTTAAAGTAGAGACACCCAGGGTAAACTATTACTCCAGTAGCAGTAGAAGTTCCTCCCTTTAGACCTCCACTTGAGTAAAAGTACTAAAGTATTTGCCTTCGAATGTACTTAAGTATAAAGTAAAAGTACTAAAAGAGTAATTCTGGCTCTGATGTCCTGTTATCATTTTTATAACCAGACTGGCTTCATGAACTCATTTCAGGTGAAAGTCCTCCAGCGTCTCTCTTGGTAAACCAGTCTTTTAATAGAACGCCATTAATTAATTAATTAATTAAAATGATCATAAGCACAAAACACTGAAGGTAAACAGTTTCCATCAGGGAGAACCGAGTGGCTCTGAAATCACTTTTTACACACAAGCAAAGTTTTAATTTCAGATTTATTTACAACTTAGTTCCAAGTTTAAGTTGAATAAAAACTGGCTTTAAACTCAGGATCACAGATGAGCTCCTTTACTATGTTGATCTGTAGGCGTCTGTTCATAAACATAAACCAGCCCAAACTCATTTACTATAAAATGAAATGGTGTTTGTAGAAATTCAGAAAAAAGCCGCGTCAGTCTCGACTGCATATGTGGACATATTTCTATATTGAGCTCTATTTACACAAAGTTAGGTTAGTTCATCATTTATGTTGAACAGACTCTCCCAAAGTTTTACGCTGCTGCGCTGACGTTGAACCGCGTGCTGCACTGGGTCAGTATGACCAACAGGTCAAAACCAGCTCTAAACAAAGTGACCGCTGGGCCCTGATTGGTGCTCTGGCTTTGCGCTTCTTTCGTTTTGACATGTTACGTTTTTATACACACAGAAACCAAAAGGAACGACAGATTTCTCAAAATGTAGGAGGAAAAAATCAGATATTAGACTCTGAAATGTAGTGGAGTGAAAGGAAAAAGTCACCCAGAATGGAGAAACTTCAGTACAGATACACCAAAAAAGACTTTAGTACAGAAACTAATTACATTTACTGAGTTACTGTCCACCACTGGGTTTAACTGGGGAGAAACTCGCCAAGTCAGATTTCTTTACGGTGGTGGTGGTGATGGGAACCAGAGGTCGCTCTGTCTGCAGCCATATTATTCATCATCCAACACAGTAATCATATAGTTTTTAATGTAATGATCAAGTCTGGGGTCACTGCCCTCCGAGTCCACCATGGATGTTATGGTCAAAGTCTTCATACCAATAGTAAAATGGTCTCGGGTATCGGGTGGCGTATTTAATGTAGCTTGGTAGAATGAGCTTTTAAAGGGACATCACTGCTGTCAGACCACTCCTGTTTACATCTGATGGACTTTCCCCTTTTACAGCCTTCATGTTTCCAGCTATTGATTTGAGTCCCTTTTACTGTCCGTTCACCTTATCTGTGCTCACAAATTTTAAAAGTACTAAAGTGTAGATGTTTAGGTTTGGAGATGCACAATGGACGTGATTTTATTCCTCTCAAAAGTTTATGAATAAAGCATCTGCTGAGTCGGGAGCAGAAGCATGCTGTGTAGAAACTGGAACTGCACAGGCTCAGTCTTTGAGTCGGTCACCTGTGGTCTCACTATATTGAACAGCTGAATGTTTAGAACACACGGCTTTGGAGTGGCTGGAGGGTTTGGACCTAGTTTCATAGATACTAGTCCTGATTGAATGTGGCTGCTAAACAAGCTAGGAACCCACTACGCCACTTAGAATTTGGTGGTTGTTGGAAGGATGTTCGGGTCGGTGTCATGATGAGGTGTTTCTGTTTGCAGGCTCTGGCCAGTGTGGACATCGGCAGCCTGATCTGCAACGTGGGTGCTGGTGGTGGTGCACCTGCTCCCGTTGCTGCTGGTGGAGCCGCTCCTGCTGCTGGTGAAGCACCAGGTAACATGTTTACTAATGCATGTACTGAACTCTCTTTACAGTCTATTACAGTACGCTCTGTTTTCATAGTGATGCACAATCACACCAGGGCCTTTGTAATTGTACTGATGGAGAGCCTGTGTACAGTGAGTGAATGTGGCTTGGAATAAAGCAATATTTTCCTAATTAATGCTAATGCTATCTTAAGATGAGCTTTAACATCCAAGTGAAGAGTTTGAGCTCAACATTGGTTTTCCATTTCTATAAAATTAACTTTTGCATGTTGACTTTACCTTAACTTGCTTTTCATGTTTTTGTATTTACAGCCAAGGAGGAGGAGAAGAAAGAGGAGAAGAAGGAGGAGTCTGAGGAGTCTGATGACGACATGGGCTTCGGTCTCTTCGACTAATGCAATTTTTCTATTAAAAATAAAAAATAGAACAGACTGTTGTTTTTTTCTTCTGAGGTGTGTCCAGTGTTCGTGTATGCTGTAAGCCTCCTGATTTAAGATGCAACATTTTTCTAATTTGAAAGCAATGCAGTTGCTCAAGTCTCAGTGACTGCCACAAATGATATGCAGCTACTTGTGAGGTACTCCTTCCTGTATTTGGTCAACCTAAAGGCAAAATTTCATCCAAATTATCTGCAGTATCATCCAAAGGCTTTTACCCCTGGAAATGTAAAGTTCCCATTAAGAATGGGTAATGTGGCAAAAGTGACGCAGGATTGAGTCGTTGCACCAATGAAAAAGTGCACACGTGTGTCTTATTGGCAGAAAAAAATGGACAAGTTTTTGCTCTGCCAAAAGAAATGAGCCAAAATTCTTTGGAAACGAGTCTGGGTCCATGGACTTGTGTTATAGGTAAAGTAGGATTTTCTGTAGTTACACAATTTATAGTTTTGACCACAGCTATAAGTTTTTATATAATGTACACACAATTATATGTGAATATCTTCTGCAGAAAGGTTGGGGGAAAAATTCTCTAATACAAGCAGATTTTAATTTTAGATATATATATTGCTGTCAGAAGACACATTTTTCACATTATTTGAAAAAGCCTGTTGCACTTTACATTGTGTGTAAATTTCATGATGAATGGGGCAAAGGAACCAGCCCAAAACAACTTGGGGAAAAAAAATCTGGTTCTATTGTCTTATATTAAAAGTATGTTTTTTCCTGCTTCTTACCTTTTTGGAGATGCAAGGTTTTCTTCTGACAATAGTGTGTGTGTGTGTGTGTGTATGTGTATATGTGTATATATATATATATATATATATATATATATATATATATATATATATATATATATATATATATATATATATATATATATATATATGTATATGTATGTATGTGTGTGTATATATATATACACACACACTGTGTGTATTGGGGAATGTTTTCCTCAACATTTCTGCATATATTACAAGCAGTTCTGATAAGTTTGCTGTGAAATGTCGTGTTTTAAAGAATCAGAGTTTATTGCAGTAGCGATGGCTGTCAGGTTTACAAAAATGCTACCCGACATCTGGGACATTAGTTTTTTTTTTGTCGTTTTAAAAACTAGTGTACATTCAGGGCAGAGTGGCCCATGCAGGGTGATTCATTTTTGGGCTTACCACCTTTCCTGGTTCCTGTGGTGGTACAGGGATACCACTGTATAGAAATCAGTGTCAAGCTTCTTTATGGTGGAATTTACAGCAAAGCACTGTGAATGGCTTTAAAGTTACTATTTAAACTTAACATGACAGAAAGGAGGAGGAGTTCACCAAATACAAGAGTAACACGTTTTATTAGTTAAAGGTTCTGTACAGTCAGTTCTTCCTGAGAATAATTTATCAGTGACAACGTGGATTTATTTATAGATTGTACTGTACACAGGGGTGGGCAGGGACAAACTCATAAAGACATCAGTGTCAAGGAAAAAGAAAAAGAAAAAGATTTGTGGTAATGTGGACTGGCGTCTACATACACCGACATACTTCTGTTTGAGAACGCAATGAGTAAGAAGGCCTGGAGCTACCAGAACTGTGCTTTCACTGACTGATATGAGTAGCTTTAGGAGACACTGAATTTCTAACAGTCCCTGACGGCACATTGCTACCCACTGATGTCCCCTTAACGTAGATACACCCTTTTTAGCCTAATAATTTCATAGTTGCTGTGATTCTTTAAAAATATATGCCTTTGTATGTGGAGTATTATACTTAAAACAGCATGTCGTGTTACGCTCAGGAGAAATGCATTGTGTCTTGAGGTGCCCCCTGAGTGAATGCCAGAGGATGATGGAGAAGAACAGTGTGAGCCCTCAATGTGTATAGAATCCAGGATATTGGTAGGAGCATATCTGCTATAGTACAGTTCGCAAGAGGAAGTATGTTTGTCTCGATAACAACAATAATAATAATAATAAACCTTTGGGTTAGCGAAGATGGTTCCAGGCATTGCAATAGCTCAGTATGGGTTCCAGTTGCAGGATTTTCCAGCCCTAAAGTGGAGCCGTGGGCCTGGAGCTGAACTTCATCTCTGGGTTAAAAAAATGAATAATAATAAAAACAAGACAACCAGCACAAACAAGACCATAAAACAAACTCTACTCCAAAAGTCCACTGAATGGAGTATGTGACATCTCAATAAAAAAGGGGTTTATTTCATATTCTTGTAGTGAGTCAGGCTTTAGAGGTGCGATTCTTCATAGTGGTGAGAGTTCTAAGTGAGGCGGGGCCACTGGGGCTGTGTTATCCTGTAGGTCTATATGAGGGAAGCCTATTGTCCAGCAGTGGATGTCCCTCCTCTCCTCTCCTGCGCTGTAGCGTCCGGCGCTCTCCGGAGGAACTAGTGCGGCACGCTCATCTTCAGCCGTGCCTGGTCGATGACGTCCAGCAGGTTCTTGGCGTCCACGGCAAGCGCGTGTGCGGCGGTCAGCATCTGCTTCTTGTAGTCCTGCTGCAGGCTGGTCAGCACATACTGCTGTGCCAGCTTCATCTTGTTGATGAGTTCAGCCAGGTCCGAGTTCAACAGCTTCTGGGCCATCTCGATCTAGCAGGACAGACGTCAGGGAGAGTTTAACACAGAGTACGGATTATGGAAAACTGAACTTCTTTGTTTACGTGCAGCCTAATAATCTGTTAATATTCCGACTAATAGCTCAATCAGAATAGAATACATCCATGTAAACACCTCAGTCGGACTAGACTAGTTTGATTGAGGCCATTCGGAATACAATTTCTGTCCAAGTGAATGAAGCAGGTAATCCTGTAAATAATCCATTAAATAGAAGAATAATATCCGTGTAAACGTCTGTATCTGATTACATTCCCTATCGGAAATTTAAGTCCGTTCTGCATGTGTGTCACATCATACTGAAAGTTAATAATGATCAACATGGTGAAGCAGAAACTGATCTGCAGAGGAGACCAAGTTTATGCTCTGATCTTTAAAAGACGGCAGTGGGACGGATGTCCAGTTTATGTGTCTCAGAACACGACGTCACGACATGTAAAGGACATTTTCCTGAGTCTGACATAATTTTAAAGTAATTAAAAACACAAGCGCTGCTCACTGCTGCTCATCTCACTCTGACTGGACTCAAGTGATGCTCATCATCATGGTAATGTCTAAACTATCTGCATAATTAGGACCAGATACCTATAGTGCAGATGTAAATGGAGATTTTCCATCAGATTATTGAGCGAGTATATAAACACTTCAGTCTTAATCTATAATTGGAATTGGATTGACAATCTTGACATGATAAAGTTTGAAAGTTTCCCAGTCCACAACTAAGCTGTAAAAACAGCCCATTTTTAATCCATTGTTTTTGTGATGTCATGAAAACCAACACATTTACATATATCTATCTAATTAGCTCACAGCTGTTTAGCCCCGCCCATTCATATCACACTGTGATATACATCATGTGTATGTGTGTATGTCATAGCACATATACAATATGGATTAACTGCTCCCAATTGGAGCCTCTCACTCTCATGCATACAGCTCACAGATCTGCGGTTGCTTTTGTTAGTTTGCTGTTTGTTGATTTATCCAAAGTTCTCCTGTGAGCACCGTCTGTCTGCTGAAGATTTTGTATAAAAGCCATTTAAAATTATTATTTAAACAAAAGGGATTCAAAGAGAAGTGACATACAGCACTGCAGCTGGGCTTTAGCCAGAACTACGACAGAAGGTCATAAGGATCGAACTAACAAAATGAATAAACATCGCTGAAAAGGGAGCAGCATTAACAATTTGTCGTGTTAATTTGATTATTATTGACCTTAAGTCCATGCATGACGTGTAGGATTATGTGTTTAAATTATCATGATTTATTTTACATGATACTTTTCCAACCTCTCTATCTTAGGACAGAATTAAGAATTAGAAGGACATTAAAGGTACAATATGTAAAAAACATATTAGCGAACCCAACATATTACTGAAAATTAATCTGTGAAATGTTAGCAAATGCATGCAAAGACTTAATAAAAAAGGCTTTTTTTCTTCCTGTGCCTTTAAGAAGGACATATGTAAATGAGCTCTGTTCTGATTGGGTACCATGAACTGATGGGCCTAAACTGCTGTACGCCGAATAGACAAGATATTTGTAAATGTGAATGTTTGCGACATCACAAAAAAATAACTTATAAAGAGCCGTTTTGCAGCTTGGTTTCCATATATGAGCTGAATTAACTGGGGAGTGAAGTGTTTTATTGGACACTTCATCCTAACTCTAATGATCTCTGGGAAGAATCACCGTGTTTACTCATAAGGTACTCATAAAAAGCCAGTTCAGGAGAATGAAGCCGACTTACCTCTCTGTGTGTGCTAGCTGGTAAGACAGGTATGGTCTCGTCCACAGTGGCTAGCAGTGTTCTCAAAGCCAATCCCACCTCCTAAAAAACAAATCAGCAGTGATTAGCCCTTAAACCACAGTCACTGTCCACTGGAAGCACATTCAGACCAACGTGTGGGAACCCTCACCTTCACCATGGGCACATATTCCTCTGGGGGAGCAGGCTGGATCTTACTGGACATCTCAATGACTGCCTTCACCAGTCCAGTCACGTTCTCATACACTTTATCATTGGAGCGGTCAAGGTTGGCCGTGGGTGGCGGACTGATCTCTTGAGGTTGGATCTGGACAGTGCATAAAAGGACAATTGAAATGAGAAATGACATGTTACTGCTCTTTTCAGCTTCTCCACTAGAGGACAACATCCACTTCAGGACATGGTGATCACAATGAGTGCAGTACTTAGATCACAACACTAGATGGCAGCTCTGTAACCTTTAATATTAGAAATACTGAGGCGTTTATCACGCCATCTGCTGACCACAATTTATGAGTTAAAGCAGGAAATGAAAGAATCTACATGGGCAAGTCCCTGTTGTTACTTAAGATTGGCAAGCAAACCATTAAAATAATATGCGAGTTAAACATAATATATTGGGCATTTCTTCTGAAAGGTAAATAATACAAATGGACTGTAGTGATGAGCCAAAAAACAACAAAAACACTAATAGACAAATGGACAAACACAATTCTAAGTTAAAGGTACAATAAGTAACATTTCATATTTTTTTGCTCGTCTTAAATGTGAATGGAGAAAAAGTACAGTAGATAAAAAGCATACTGTACGCATTTCACAAATTCATTTTCATTAAAATATTAAAGAAATTGGTTTCATTTCCTGGCTGGTCAGTGTGGAGTCTGCATGTTCCCCCAGTGTCTGTGTGGGTTTCCTCCGGGTGCTCGGGTTCCCTCCCACAGTCCAAAGACATGCAGTCAGGCAAACAGGAGATACTAAATTGCCCAGAGGAGCAGACTGTCCAGAGTTTTTCCTGCCCAGTGAACGCTGGGACAGGCTCCAGCACCCCCCACGGGCCAGGAGGATCACAGGTTTAGATGACGAAGGAATGAATGAATGTCAGGTTTTTGTGAAAGTTTATTATTTATTGTACCTTTAATGTACTTTTAAGCTGAGAACTATAACTAGGATGACTAAAGTTTCACTCTAGTTCAGGCTAAATAAGGTAGCATATATATGGAGTACTGTTATTGGGGTGCCTACACACTGACGCATCAAAGGAGGATGCTGTGTTAGCTCTGCCAGACAAGAAAACAGGCCCATGTGCAGACAGAAGATACTGCGTTAGGCTCTGAAAAAGTTTAAACGCCTGCTCCATTTACTTTGAATTTAATTTCCAGTTAAAATGGCCATTCAGTAAAAGTTCTTCATTTCTCAGTGCATATTTAACAGATTACACAGAAGTGAACATAATCCATAATCCATAATCTAACCTTTATTACAGCTTCCGTTCTTTTTCGGAAGTTTTTCAGAGAAATCCTTTGCAAATTTTTCCACACCTCCAAAGTTCAGTCTTAGAAGTTGGTTGCATTTTCCGCTTCTCACAACCCAAGTAATCCAAACACATTCAGTGATGCTGAGGTCTGGACTCTGGGGTGGTCAGTCCATTGCTCTGAGGACACCAACAGCAGTTTAATTTGTCTATTTCCTTTTCTCAGTGAGGCTTCTTGACAGCTACACATCCTTTCAGATCCATAGCGCCGAGTTCCTTCTCACAGTGGAAGGATGGATGTGGATTGTTTCAGATCTGAAACAGCTTGATTTTCTCCTGCTGTTGTGCTGTTTATGTAATGGGGTCAGTTTTGATGGTCCACCGGGTCTTGCAAAGTTGTTAGGAGTCTCATTTACCAGCAACTGGATGATCTAATCCTCATAAATATCCTGAAAAATGAATAACTTGTACTTAATGGCCATTTTGACTGGAAATTAAATTAATAAAGGGTGATCTCGGACCTCTGTACAGTACTGTACCAGTGAAAAAAGGGATGAACAGGAAAAAGCAGACATCTGATTTGTGTAGTTGATTTTCAACTGTATGAACTCCGCCCCTGCGCCACACTAGACTCCGCGTCCTTGTGCTGTCTAGTGTATAGGCACCGTTACTGGAAGCACATTTACTGCAACACTAGGACTAGGACTAACATACAAATACACATAAGTGACACAGTCCTTACCCTCCAGGGCTACGTGCAACAACAGTGCGGCAAAAAGCAGGCGAGCGTGAGGGGGAGGGGGGGAGGGAGGGAGGGAGGGAGGGATGCAGGGAAACAGAACAGGAACAAAGAATTAATGATGCAAAAAAAAAAATTAAAATAAAATAAGTACATGCAAACATTCAGAATTGCAATAAACAGCAGTGTTGTGTAATTTGGTGGTGAGATGTGGCAGGAATATATTTCTTCTGACTGTGATTACAAGGCGTAGCGTACGGTGGCTGTGTAGGAGGCTCACGTCAGATGTTTAAAATGTAAAATTAAATCCAGACACATTCGATTCTGCCTGTTTAATTAAAGGAAACACAAGACATCTTTGGGCTTAGCGAGGCCTGTTAGTTCAGCTTCTCTATGCAGAACAAGCCGTTTTGCTTGGGTCGTTGAGGCCGGAAACAGGAGAGCCTTGAAACAGCTTTATCTTCAAAACAAGGGGCCTCTTGGAGGAGCTGTCACTAAAACGGCCTGGAAAGTTTAAACACATTCAAAAAAAAAAAGGCAGAAAAATAGACATCTTAATTTCACCTCCGCTCTAAAAAAAAGTTGAACTATTGCATAAGTGCTGGCTACAACAAAAACGTGCGGTTTTACAGTCCATTCTGCGCTGCGGCTTTGAGAAAGAGGTGGAAGAGGTCACAACCCCGTGGTGGAAGGGAGCTGGGACCGAAAAACCCACTTCTACCCCCTTCTTATCCTCCGACGGTCCAAGAGCAGATTTTCCCAGAGAGCGGAACCACATCCCCTTATTCTGTTTACCCAGCTCCACTTGAACTTGCGCTGCTGTTCAAAAGACTGAAATAATGCTGCTTTCTCTGAAGACTGACAGGTTTACGTGGGAGGTAAACAAAACACTGAGGATGCGAAATGACCATAATTTATTAGTTAGCTGGCAATAATAATAATAATAATAATAATAATAACAACAATCATAATAATATTATTATGCCTTTTGACCTAGTGTATGAGCATTTTTACACACAAACAAATCTGAAATAAATTTATAACAATTTTCCATTACCATTTATTATATCGCTGTTGTTGTAAGAAAACCTTTTTTTCTTCTTCAATTTTTAGTTTTTGACATGATTTGAAAAGGCCCGTTTCCCTTTACATTGTGTGTAAAACTCATGATGAATGGACTACAGAAAATGAGCCAAATTGACTTGGAAAAAATTCTGGTTCCATTGACTCACATTAAAAGTAAAGCATGTTTTTTCCTTCTCCTGTAAAGTTCTAATTTTGGAGATACGAGGTATTTTTCCGACAACAGTGATATCTGCACATTGTTATTGGATAACTTCATGTTGTGTGTTGAAAATAGTGTCAACATCATAACTCTGTGAATTCATTCTGAAAATTTTGATATACTAGATTTATAATCCAACTTTGAAGGGCGTTGCGGTGCCTCCTTGTGGGAATCTATATTTCTGATAAAAACAGAGACTGCTTGAAAGCAGCATCAGTGTTTTCAATAGCATAAAACCAATTTTGTTGCAGATTCATATATGAAATGATGGGCTAACTACTCTGCAACTTCACAAAAAGCACAGTATTTGAAACTAAGGCAGTGCCTTATAGTGTGTCCCAGTCTAAAGTGATACTATACGCTGAGGAAAAAAAATAAAGTATGGTACAGTTCAACACAGTTCAACAGTTCAGGTGATCCAATCATACAATATGATGATGTGATACAGTATGATACAATTATGTGGTGCAATACTATAAGAAACCGTGGCATGATATGATACAAAGACACGATACAATGATACTAAATGATATATAATGATATAATAATGTGCGCTGCAATACAATCTGATAAGATACACTGTATTATTATATCCTTTTCCAGAACAAAGAGTGTTCAGAATGAAGTTATAATAAAATTACCAATGCCTCTTCTGTGAAGAGGTGATTAAATCTTGAAGCAGATAATAACAAGAAATTACTATAAATGGTTACGGTTTATTTATTTATTTATTTTTTTAAACTTCCTTGTTCCTGAAAAACTTGAATATTTCCTAAAACATTTGAAACACCTTCAGACATCTAGTTCAGAAGGTTTCAATCTACAGTTAGTGGGTTATTATCGAATGAAACGACAATTATTACTAATATCTGATTTCAGTCTTTGGAACGGTAGCATTTGTCTTATGCAGAGAAAGTGTGTGTGTGTGTGTGTGTGTGTGGGAATGTGGTCTCGGACAGAAGAGGCCGCTGGGCCCTCTGCTGATGAGGCTTTAGCTGTTCTGCTGATGAGCAGCAACTCTGGCCTCTCGGCTAAGGCAAGCAAGGAAAGACACGTTGACTGTTGTTTTTCCATCTGCTCTGCACAGCCAAGTTCTTCAGTTCAAACGGTCAAGCGGTAGCGCTTCAGAATAACAAGGCAAAAAAGGGGAATAAAGGGATGTGTGATGGAAAATTTGGAAGGGAAACCAAAGCGCATGCTTCACGGCAGGGAGAAGTTATAAAGGTTCACTTCAAACACAGGCAGGCGGAGTGTTTTCTGTGCAGTAGGTTTGGCTGAGGATTGAAAGCCAGCCCCATGCTTCCTCACCAGAAGATGAAAGCAACCGTACCTTAACGCCCTCATTGTAGCTGTCCACTGGATTAATGCTGGCCAGGCTGCCCAGGTGGCTGGGGGCTCCTGGACGAGGGGGCTTCTTAGGTGGAGCTACGAGCTCTGTTGGGGGGTGGGGGGGGATATGAGCATTGTTAGCATGTGATTCTATGTTTATCATTTAAAGCAACTGTTCAGAAAAAAGAAATCAAAAAGAAAATCAAGTCTGACATCCATTTTTTTTTTTTGCAGTCGTTCAGCCAAGACATGTTCGTTGGTGTTTTATTTTTTGCAATGGAGCTACAAGGCTATAAGTTGGCACACCCTCTACAGAGAACAAGATTCTGCACATTTTAATTCACAATTGCTGGTTATTTGCTGAATTTAAAATAATGGGGGAAAAAAAAAAATATAAAACGGCCTGTGCAAAAAGTAACATCACATTTCACATTTAATTTTTTCCAATGTGTTAAATTCAGCAAATAAACACTAATTATGTATTAAAATGCTCACTTAGAACATCATCAAAACATCATCTGACCAGGGGTGTTCGAATTTCTGCCTACAAATGTAGATAACAGTATGTTACACAGTGTCAAAGACCACTTGCGCAAGTCTATTAGACATGATTAACTGCTTAACATGGTTTGAGGCAGGTGCGTGATGATTTAGGCATGCGCAGTGCTAACTGGTGGCATATAAACTTCCATTCCTTAGTTACATTGGAATTGTAGCTGCTGTGCAAAAATAAAGAAGCAAACATATTTTAGACGATGCAAATTAGATTTTTTTGTTGAAATATCGCTTCAAGGAGCATTACACAACATCAAACTAACTCTGTTTTGTTCCTAGGCAGGCAATAATGGCTTTTATCTAACAGCTGTCATATTCCATTGTTTTATAGAAGAAGAAAAGTGCTAGGTTATATATTGGGACCTATTTCAGGACTTTAAGGCATCTTTCTCTCTAGGTGGGAGTGGTGGCAGGGGGAGGTGAACGTGATATCAGTTAAGATCATTTTTCAGGTTCATTTTGATTTCAGGGTAAGTTTATATTACTCTTATTCTTTACTTTCTCTATTCCTAAACCTAACACTAACCCTAAATCTCACCTTAATCTCAACCCTAAGACTGACCCTAAATTAAACGCTGCCCACTTATCGCAATGCTAAAGCATTAGATTCAGCCAATTACTTGTGAAGTAGTCCATTACCTGAAGCAGGTGTGGCACACTGTGTCTGAAACTACACTCTGCATAAAGGTAGATCTCCAGGACCAGGGCTGGTGACCACTGATGCAAAGGTTCTATACCATTTAAAAAGTTTCCCCCCACCCAAACGGAGCACCAATTAGAAACTCTATTTTCAAGACTGCACTGCTAACACTACCTCTAACGCTGCTGATGATCAACTATGTTATATGAGGTAGACTGTCCACAGCATAGTGTATAGTGTAGTGGATAACACCTCTGCCTTCTACACTGTAGACTGGGGTTCAATCCCCAGCTGGGTAAAGACCCTACACTATACCAATAAGAGGCCTTGGCCAAGACTACCTGTGTACAATGATTGAATTGTAAGAAATTATAGAATTTTTATAGCATTTAGAACCATTGGCCAGCTGTGTTTGCACACTGTGAAGTTAGACCTCTGCATTTAACCCATCCGTGCAGTGAAGACCCACATACATGCACGCTAGTAAACACACACACTAGGGGGCAGTGAGCACACCTGCCCGGAGCAGTGGGCAGCCCTATCCACGGCGCCTGGGGAGCAATTGAGGGTTAGGTGCCTTGCTCAAGGGCACTTCAGTCACGGATTGTCAGCCAAGGGGATCGAACCAGCAACCTTCCGGTCACAGGGCTCGTTCCCTAACCTCCAGCCCATGATTGCCCCAGTCGTTCTGAATAAGAGCGTCTGCCAAATGCCGTAAATGTAAAGCATCAGCACTTGCACATAAGCAACCATCAAAATAAAGTCCTAAAGAAGGAACATTACAAATACTACAAAATAAAATACTGTAAAAAAAAAAAATCCCACAGTCAGAGAAGCGCATGCTTAGAGAAGTGAGACGTGTGCTGGGGCCCTTACCTGCTTTGCCCACAGGCTGGTATATGTGCTGGTTTCCCGTCTGGGGGGAAAAAAAAATAGAAACAAAAACAAGCCTTTAGAAACTCGCTGGCTGGCCTGGTCTTACTGCTTTTACTGCTGCCCACCACAGCCCTGTGGGCTTGTGGGTAGTGTGTGGGACCATGTATGTAATCCAGCCCTGAGGCGCTTGTACAAATGCATCAGCACATCTCCAAAACACTTCCTATCAAACATTCGCTCAGTGTCTTTTTTTTTATAGTCCATCTCTTTTTCTCCCCTCACTTGCTGGCACACTGATGCTTCCTGTCTTCTCCGATGTGTTCAGACAGTTCTGTAATTACTGGGAGAAAATGGGCCTGGTTTTGTGGGTGCTGTTGAGCTGACGCCTGTTTTTCACAGATTACCCGGTGGAGATGATGGCATGTAAAACGGCTGCTTGTGGCTGCTCTTCCCACTCGCGCTCCCCTCCCCAAGCTCCTCTCTAGGGATGGGATGAAGCTCAGAGCAAAATTGAAACCCCCCCTCTTAACCCTTAGAAGTTACAGTTGTTGCCAGCAAAAGCAAATAAAATGTCATTTTATATTAATTATTTCTAACATGTGGCACTTTGAAACAAGTGGAGAAATTCCATTGACAGGGCAGATTATATGGTTGAAGTACATACCACAATTGGGCTTGTCAGTAAAAGAGGAGATATTTTATTATAGAATAAAATAGTTACTGTTGTGTTTACAGTGTTTAGTTCTATTGTGGAAACACAAACATTTATAACTTATCGTTTATCACTTATATTTTGACATCAAAACAAACAGAAAAAGTCAAAAATACAGACTTAAACCTATTGAGACTGAATGTAAATCAGATGTAAATGTAACTCACAGTGCATGACACTAAAAAGGATTTGGGTAATTAAAGGGCCCATATCCTACAGCATACATCTTACACAGGCCCACATCATACAGCCATTATTAATTTTTCGCATGACCATTTTTCAACCTCTCTTCATCCCTCATAATTACACAGGCTGTTTTTGTTTTTTTGTAACTGTGTCTTTAAGAGAAACATATGTAAATGAGCTCTGTTCTGAATGGCTGCCCTTGATTTGGCTTTACCTCACAAAGGAATCTGGGCTGAAACTCTTCTCATAGCTTCAGCATGAATGGACAAGGCTTAACTGCTGTAGGCAGAATGGACAAGTATAGGTAAATGTGTTTTTGTGACATCACAAAAGTAGTGAAGTCAAAATGGTCTATTTTTCCAGTTTAATTTTCATGGACTTTGTAGTGAGCAGTATGGTTTTAATCCACAGTTAACAGTCCTTTCACACTACATTAAAACGTTTAATTAAAAAATAACATATGATATGGGCCCTTTAAGTAACTACGTAAAAACAGTCTGGCAAAGCAATAAGACCTTCACTTCTAAGGGTTAAAAATCAAACATGCACATCATTTTCACCAGGCACCAGCTAAAATGTCAGTAGAAGGGAAACAGCTTCTTTCTGTCAGGCCACTGGATTATAAATCCATTCTTAAAATTCTTCAGAGCTTCAGAGCTTATGGCTTCCGGCAAAAGGCTTCAACAGAGGAATGAAAACACATCTGACATTTATGTATTTACAACGCAGAATGGAGAGCAATCAGCAGTGAGTGAGTGTCCTCAGCATGGCACAGTAACTCCCTCTGGGATGAAAGAGAAATAAGCAGAGATCTGTGAGAACTCACCGGCCCCTGGAGAGCTCCGTCCTCTCGGTCAATGCTGCCCCTCGAGTTCCTGGACTCCAGCTTCTGGACACACACCACCAAGAACAAAACACATGCACAATCACATCTCCAATTCCATATATATGCACCCACTTAAACGTGCCACTTCAGCTTTTGCTCTTTAGTGCACACAATGGAGTGGCATGTAGAGACTGTGCAAAAGGCAGAAACCACTCTTCCATTTATTTGATGTCCAGTGCAAAAACAATCATCCACTTGATGTTTCTGAGGTTATTAGACAGGAGATAAGCCAAGTGCATAAAAATGGACACAATCAAAGAGAAAATAAGTGGAGAAAAAAAAAAAAAAAAAACACAGGAGGTTCCAAAACTAGAGTTCAAAAAATGATTAAAAGACAGAAATTGGGACTCCCAACAACCGTGCAAGGCCTGGTAGACACCAGAACTTAAAGCTTTCATCTTTGAGAGAGAGGAGAAAATCAAGCTGCTTCAAATCTGAAACAATTCACATCCATCCTTCCACTGTGAGAAGACAACTCGGCACTATGGGTCTGAAAGGATGTGTTGCTATAAAGAAGCTCTTACTAAGAAAAAAAGAAACACTGAAACTGAACATCCGAGATGTGGATGTTTTATAGACAGATAAGCTTAAATTGGGACCATGAGAAGCAGAAAATGCAACCAACTTCTAAGACTGAACTGAACCTACTGGCTGTTTTAATTGTGAATTAAATAAATTAGGGGTGGTCTCTGACTTTTGCACAGTACTTGAAACATAAGAAACCAATCACACACACACCTTATAAGTCACTTATACTTGTGGGTCATGGGGGCAATATATACACATATATATAAATAATCTAGATACACACAGAAATTCCGATTTTTTAACATGTTACACAGGCCTCTATTTGATCTCTACTGATGTCTCCCCAAAAACAGTCCAACGATACAATGTTACACATAAATACACAGTAGGATTATACATCTCTGACCTCACAACAGTTTGATTATGACTCCTTTAGTAATGATTCAATGCTTCATTATGAAAGACGTCACCATAAATCAAATCATTTTTTGATATAATTATTTAAAAATAATTTTAAAAAATACACTGAACACACAAATGAATATAGTAGTTCTTCTTGTTTTTTACATTTGAAAATGAGTCAAGCAAAACCAATTCATAAGAATCATATAAACTCTTCAAACTAATATTAACAAACCACACCAAACATCTACAAGAAAAAGTCCTTTAACAATCAGTAAATCCAGTCTTATATCCAAAAATCCACACCAGATTCAAGAATTTCCCAAAACCGAGACAGTACCGGTTTTCCAAAGCAGGATTTAAAAATGTGCATCCTCGGAGCCGAGTGCGTCCTGGCCACAGCGAGGAGAGAGTGAGGGGAGCGAGCTTCCATCACAGAAGGAGTGAGCTGTGGCTTTCTGCTGGAGCGCCGCTTAAATGTGCCTGGCTGCAGCGTGCGGAGGAAACACGGCCAGCGCACTCCCCCCACCACCTCATTCTCCCTCTCTCTCTCTCTCTGCACTTTCCCTCAACTCCAAGTCCACTCACTTCAGCTCTCTTTAATACACCCCACCACCCCTCCCTGCCCTGTTGGTCTGCAGATCAGGGACAGATCAGCTCTTCCCCAAATGCAGTCAACCAGCCATAAACATGTTTGGTAGAAGTTTGTTTTATGCTGAAGGTGTGAGGCTAATTTAGCCAAGTGATGGAAGCTTATACCCTGCAATTAGCTCTCATGCAAACTGCATACTTAAAGCATCATGCCTCAGTTCTCAAGACTCTGTAATAGTCCTGCTTATGTGCTTTCTGACACTGTATGACACACCGGATAAAATAAAACGGATACAAGTTTGTCTAGCTAGAAATATTAGCAGCCACAAATCCGAAAAATTTGCACTGGCTACTCATTCAAGCTGCCAAATTAGGAATTTTGAGGCCAACATTATAGAAACATGTTTATTATATACCTTGTATTTACAATTAACAATCCACCAAAAACAAGGAAATATTTACTAAAATCTACAAAAATATTTACTGAAATCTTGACATAATAAGAAAACCATCATAGTGGTGACTACGGTTATCACACCTACCAAGCTGGTCCACCCTGACATCATTTGACATTCATAAGGGCCCATAAAAAATAAAAAGAAAAAATCCTCACTTTTATGTAAAATTAAGTTGCAAAAACGTTTTTTTAAAATAAACATTTACATTTACAGCATTTAGCAGACGCAATATTTATATATCCACCTATTCAATGTACAGCTGTTTAGCCCCTCCCATTCACACTGAAGGAGCGTTTCAGCTGGAAGAGACGCTATACAAGGGCCAGCCCATCAGAACAGAGCTCAACAGCCTGTCTAAGGGTCTAAGGGATAAAGAGAGGTTGTTAAAATGAATTCTGACCTATTTTGGTACACAAACCCACAGAAACACATATGTTATAAGTGAACCTGACATACCTCAAGAGAAAAAAATAAAATGTAAGATATGGGCTCTTTAAATATTGTTTATCTACCGCACTTTATGTACCGCATATGCGGTAAGAACGAACGACGACTCAAAGAAGCACAGCAGCAGAGTTTCTAGTGGGTCTCATCCCAGTGAAAAACAGCAACAGAGCGTCAGAACCAACAGATGCCAAATCCGTCATGAGATTCTCACAATTCTCAGAATGCATAAACCACAGGGATTTCCGGAGCTTCCCAGAACCCTGGCAGCCATCATTAATGAATGCTCAGCCAGGCATTCGGCATTTTCCATCATAGAGGTAAGACTTTTAGACAACAAAAAGGCAAGTCATATGTCCTGCCTTTGTCAACTCCAACTCCAATTGCTCCAGACAGCTGTATGTGAGAAGTGGATTCGAGACAAAGCCAGGTTTTTAAAGACGTGAGCAGCTTTGAATATCCACTAAAAGCAAGCATACTATTTTCCACAAAGCAGAAGGAGTGTGTCTAATCCATTTACTGCTTCAGTAAACTGCTCTAAAATGGTTTCAGACTGTGGGGATAAAATGGAGGAGATGGAATGGTTTCCTCCACAGCTTTGACTCTCTGGGTGGTTCAGCTTTCAGCGGATGAGGTGCGCGAGATCTCAAAGATCTGCCTGATATACGTGTAGTGCTGTGCGGAAGTCAGACGCCATCAGTTTTCAGTCAAAAAAAAGCAGGAAACATATATTTGACAGAGAACCACAGAAGCCTCAAAACTATATCAACATTTTCAGTATTTAATGTGTTCACTTTCCACCATTGCTTTCAGTGTTTCAGAGAGAAATCTGTAGGGATATTTTTCCACATCTCCAAAGTTCAGTCTTAGAAGTTGCATTTTCTGTTTCGCACAAACCAAATAATCCCAAACACATTCACTGACGTTGAAGTCTGGACTCTGGGGTGGTCAGTCCATTGTTCAGCTTTTTTGTTTGATGTGTTCATCTCAGTAAGAGCTTCTTGTCAGGTCCATAGCACTGAGTGGTCTTCTCACAGTGGAAGGATGGACAGAAACTCCTGTAGATGTTTTTAGATCTGAAGCAGCTTGATTTTCTCCTCTCTCTCAAAGATGAAAGCTTGAAGTGCTGTTTATCTGACAGGGGTAGTTTTGGTGTCTACCAGGTCTTGCACAGTTGTTAGAAGTCATATTTTGTAATATGTAAAATCTTCTGAACTTTGGTTTTGGAAAACCTTGTTTCTTAAATAACTTTCCTTTAACTTTTCCCTTCTTTATGCGCATGGACTGTGTTATATCTAATCTCCTCCAAAATATCCCTAAATAAGACGAATAAACTGTACTTAACGGCTGTTTTGACTGGAAATTAAACAACCCTAGGGTGGTCTCTGACTTTTGCACAGTCAGGATTTACAGCTTTGTTTTTCAAACCGGGTCTCCTTTATTGTACAGCATGGCCCATCACCTTTTTTTCACTGAATAAAAACAACAGGCCCATCAACCACAAAACACTAAAAACACACACCTGTGCCAAAATGAGGGTTAAGGCCAGGATCAGAGATTGCTTTTGTGCCAAAGAAAGACAAAGACGCTATTGAAGTCAGGTTGGAGATGAAGGGATGAGAGGAAAAAGTGCATGCGAGTTTGTGTGTGAGAAACAGAAACTACTTTCCTTTTACTTATTAACCTTAATACTAAATTAACCTCACTACTTTACTTCTGAGTTACTCTCTAAAATCCAAATAAATCCATATAAATGTGTACGAGGAAAACCTAGTAATCCTTTCAGTACTTTATTTAGAAAAATCAGCCAATCACTGTAAACACTAATTAAAAGGCCTGTGACTACTCCTGCCTTCTAATAAGATATAGCTAGCTAGGCTTATCATGATGAGGAATGGCTGATGGGGTTGGAGAACTGAGAAGCTTGTCAGTAGATATGATCCATAATGAGCTATGAATGAATGTCAAAGAGTTTAGGTGAGGGGTCTCTCATCTTTGCCACACAGATATTCATCCATCAGTTTCATATCAGCATGAATGGATGCTTCGACAGACTGCTCATAGAGTTTTCTGCATAAATATACACACCTAGATGTCGTGTAGGGTCCCGTCAGACACGTCAACGGTACCTCCATTTTGAGGCGGTCAACGTCGCTGCTGGACAGCATTCAGTACCATTACAGAGGAGCAGTTTAAGAAAGGTACTGCATGATAGATTATACTATTTCAAGAATACTGTGCTCATAAAGCGGGATAGGATATTAGAATGCAGTGATCCACACTCATATTCGTGAGATTCGTATCGTTTGTGTGATGTTTATGTGTAGATATAGCCGTGTGGTTGGTGATGCACAGAGAACATGTTGATGTGATAGTTTTTCCTGGTGTATCAGCCAGCATCTTGTTCGGATTTTCCTGTTCCACCTTAAATGGTGCAGCTTCAGGCAGCAGAAAGTGACTGCTGCACCATTTAAGGTGGAACGGGAAAACTTTGGCCTAAGAACTCATCATCTCTCAATACAAGCAAATTTGTTCACAAGTGGATCTTGACCAATCCAGACGTATCACGTCACACAGAGAACAGACAATGCAGCATCTAGGTATGTATATCTATGGTTTACTGCACTACTCGCATGCTCAAAGTCATGCAATCACCTGCGCAGGTACTACGCATGCACACTACATACAACAAGTCACGGATAATCGATATAGAAGAAATGTATGCTTTAAACACAATGCATGTAATTACAGCAGCTCTCTTTATTAAGTCACATCACATTACTGTAAGGTGTTACAGAGTACTGTGCCACCATCAACGCTGCTGAATAAACAGATGGAACTGAGCTGACAGTACCAGAAAGCTCTCCTCGTGTTCCAGCCAGCGCTGGTCCTCCTCCATCTGCTGCTGCTGCATCATCAGCCTCTCCTCCATCAGATGGGCCGGCAGCCCCTGTCCAAGCGCCCGCATGTCCAGAGCGCCCCCGTCCTGACATACGCACACACATGCACACGTTACCTCTAGCTATCGAGCAGTAGGGCTCCAATCCTGGACTGACAGACTCCAGCACAGTTTGGTGATTTTCCTGCTCTACACCAATGAAACAATTAACCAATCAGTCGAACCACATGTATTTGAGCAGGAAAATAACCAAACAGTGCTGAACAAACAAGAAGTACTGTGCAAAAGATAGAGACCAGGCTTTTAACTTTCAGTCAAAACAGCCAAGTACAAGCTCACTCAAGTTCACTCATTCATTTTTCAGCACCAGCAAGCAGAAAACATGCAAAAGTTTTAGACATCTGAGAAAATGTTCGTTTTTAAAAACTACTTGTTTGGGTGTTTGTGTGCTCAGAAAAACATTATTATTAGAATAAATATAAACATTATAATACAATAAGTAGTACTTATACATATGTTAACCTTTTCCAAACCTCTCCTGCTGGCAGCTCAGGATTATTTGTAGCCACCATCCAAAAACCTCCAAATGAATGCTTTACGTTAAATAGAGTGGGCTTTTACCAATCCATACAAAGGCTGCGGTCATCCAGACGAAATCTGTATCCAAATCTTTCACCATATTTAGGTTTATTTCTACTACTTTAATGATTTTTGCTGTTTTTACAAGACAAAAACCACACTTAAAGCTCAAATTAATGGATTCACACAACGCGCTTATGTGCTTGAAAGACGTTTGCACAGTATTGTGTTTAACTGAAAATGACAGGAAGTCTCAACAATCATATAAAAAGTTTTTTTTCAGTATTTGGTGCGTCCACCTTCTACCTTTATTACAGCTTTTCAGGAGAATCACTTTAAATTTTTCAAATTGAGCAGGCACTATTTAGCTGGTGGATCATTCTCAGCACTGCAGTAACACTGATGTGGTGGTGGTGTGTTAGTGTGTGTTGTGCTTGTCTGAGTGGATCAGACACAGCAGTGCTGCTGGAGTTTTTAAACACCTCAGTGTCACTGCTGGACTGAGAACAGTCCACCAACTAAAAATATCTAGCCAGCGTCCTGTGGGCAGCGTCCTGTGACCACTGATGAAGGACTGGAGGATGACCAACACAAACTGTGCAGCAGCAGATGAGCTATCGTCTCTGACTTTACATCTACAAGGTGGACAGACAAGGTAGGAGTGTCTAATAGAGTGGACAGTGAGTGGACACAGTGTTTAAAAACTCCAGCAACACTGCTGTGTCTGATCCACTCATACCAGCACAACACACACTAACACATCACCACCACGTCAGTGTTACTGCAGTGCTTAGAATGACCCACCATCCAAACAGTATCTGATCTGTGAGGGTCCATGGGGGTCCTGACCACTGAAGAACAGGGTAAAAGGGGGCTAACAAAGTATCAGAGAAACAGATGGACTACAGTCTGTAACTGTAGAACTACAAAGTGCAGCTATACAGTAAGTGGAGCTGATAAAATGGACAATGAGTGTAGAAAGAAGGAGGTGGTCATAATGTTATGCCTGATCGCTGTAAATTCATTTTTGGAAATTTTTATGCATAGTTTCACCAAAAATCTGCTATGTCTTTCAGATAAATTCAGTACATTTACATTTTAACATACTACTTGTAGTCCAAAATAAATCAGCCAGTTTTTGACCCTTCTTTTCACTTTTGATAAACATATTTTTATGTATTTATGTTGGAGAGCTCAATTTGCCAGAGTTTCTAGTGGCTGTAACAGGGAGCCTCTCAGTTCGTTAAACCTGCCTGCTGGGTAGATTGTAGTATTTGTAATTGCACCACATTTGGCTGAATTGTTCATAAATGGTAGATACCGGGAAACAATCAGCACACGATATTTTGAAAAGTGCACTGAAGTGAGCACAGAAAGCTCATACTCACCTCCATGTTAGGAGACCACATGGGCACGTCCTGTCTGTGGTTCCAGGTCTCGTGCGGATCTAGAACAGATGCCTGGGCTGGGTATCCTCCACTGGGCATAGAGGGCATGCCGTGAGAGCCGGGGTAACCAGAGACCTTCAGCAGAGCAAGTTGCAGGTCAAAACATGCTCAGGTGCCAGTGAAAAGTAAGCACAAAATACAAAAATAACAGCTGGTTTTCCTATTCCCGCTCCCAGACAGAGCTTTTTTGGCTTAAAGATGCTGTTGCAGATAAAACGTGGTACCAGATCAAGTACCTCCCCCTCAATCCATCAATGGTATAAACTGCTGCTGAACTCTTGCTTGATCTTTGACCCTCCCTGAAGCCCAGGGGAGACCCCTCCAGTCTGGTCTCCTTCAGTGGAAGGAAATAAATGAACTGATTCAAAAATAACTTCACACTGGCCAGGCTTTTAACCCAGATGCCTTTTACGGTAAAAACA
This sequence comes from Pygocentrus nattereri, assembly GCF_015220715.1. NCBI lineage: Eukaryota > Metazoa > Chordata > Actinopteri > Characiformes > Serrasalmidae > Pygocentrus > Pygocentrus nattereri. Next base: position 6,977,031 of record NC_051211.1, on the reverse strand, counting down.
GAGTGAGCTCACATTGAAGTGATAAGGGCAGAATTTGGAGGGCGAGTACTATTTTAATGTTGTTTTTTTTTGGCAGACAAATTCCATCTTGAGTCAACAATTACAGCAGCCTTAAAAGAGCCTGCAGGAAATGGCTGCTGTCAGGCTGTTTTATGAGGCACTGCAGTGCTGTGAAACAACTTAACTTCGGAGTTCACTCCTCCGCTGCTGGGCTGGCAGAGCGGGCATCGGCCTCTCGACCCCAGGGCTGAGCCGGAGCACTGGACTTTTTTTATTAGGAGTCTTGAGTTATTATTGTTGTTTTGCTATGCATTCAAAATGGATTACATGAGGATTACATATTTAGCTGTGGTCGGTAAAAACCTCATATGTCCATTTTTGACGTTTTTCAGTTTTGGACATAATTTGAAAATACCTGTTGTTCTTTACATTGTATGTAAATTTCATGATGAGTGGACCAGAATAAACAGCCCAAAATGACTTCGAAAAATGTCTGGTTCCATTGACTTACATTAAAAGGAAAATAGGTGTTTTGGAGTTTGGAGATACAAGGTTTTGTTCCGAAAGCAGCGATATTTAAGTCAAATTATATTCTGTATCAATAGGACCTGGGAGGCCCCTGATTAATATAAATTAAAAAAATTGGTGGCAATATTTGCTACTTCTGGGGGTTAGTAGAGCTTGCCCACTGGCAAAAACAGAGCTTGATGATCTAGATGCGTTACTGATGAAGGGCAGGACCTGACAGTGCTGTGATGGGTTTGGTTACCTGGTAATGGTTATGCTGGCCTGCGTGCTGAGGGCTTGGGAAGTAGCCTTCACTAGATCGAGGACTGGGGTAACCGGGCCGGCTGGGCTGCAAGAAAAAAAGATTAAAAATTTTAAAAATGAACAAAAATACTTTTCAGATGAAAAATGGTCACAATGCACCAACCTGAAGCTGACAATTTAATTGGTAATACTACAATGTTGGATATTATTAAAATAAATTATAATAATAATCAATAAACTAAATGGTCTAAATACAATCCTTGCACTACGGTGCAAGCAGTTCCTCAGGTCACAGTTATGCAATCAGCGTCATTTAAAAATAAATCATACCAAAACGATCTGACTGAATTGTGGTGAAAGTGTGTTTTCATGAACACACGGAATCATTCTGTAATTCATAAGGAATTCCTGTCAGATCAGAGAATCAAAGCCCTATTGTCAATGTGTGTGAACAGCAGCTACAGCACAGAAAAACATCCTGATATGTAAAGGCATGCAATGCTGGCTGTGGCCCAGACCATTCTGAATCTAGGGGCTTCCTCTGGTCTGCTTTAGGGGGGATTAGATGGGACAATGAGAGAAGAGAAAAGGCTGTTCTGAATCATGCTGTGTCTGTTATGTAACACTGCTGAAGGTAAGCACAGCTATGCAGGCCAGAGTGTTGGCTGAAGACGGAGCAAAGCGAAACACAGCGTTCTGCTTAATGTGAGCTTTGGAGCACACACGTCACGAATGTGTCCAAAAACTAAACCGAGTTTCATAACACAGCACGATTAATCACAAACACTTGTCAGACTCTGAGATCTGTTACAGATAAATGCAAGCACCCTTAATTGTAGCCATTAATGCAGCTTCATCAGATGCACTGTGTTATCTGAGTTTGGTCTGGTCATAAACCAAACATAAATTTCCAGGCAAAACGGCCATTAAGCACAAGCTATTTGATTTCATCTGGAAAAAGCAGAACAGATACTTGAACAAAAAACAATTATAATGTAGTTTTAAAGTGTCCACTCTTTTTTCTGTCCTCTCATTTGGGCAGTCGTGGGCTGGAGGTTAGGGAACCAGCCCTGTGACCTGTTGCCAGTTCGATCCCCTTGGCTGACAGTCCATGACTGAAGTGCCCTTGAGCAAGGCACCTAACTCCCAATTGCTCCCTGGGCACCGTGGATAGGGCTGCCCACTGCTCCGGGCAGGCGTGCTCACTGCCCCCTAGTGTGTGTGTTCACTAGTGTGCATGTATGTGGGTGTTTCACTGCACGGATGGGTTAAATGCAGGTGTCTAATTTTACAGTGTGCAAAACACGGTGACAAATTAATTCTAATTCTTTGTCTTTATTACAGTTTCCATTCTTTTGAGGAGATTTGCTTGGAGTTTTTTAAAGAATTCTACAGGGATATTTTTCCACACCTCCAAAGTCTTAGATGATGGTTGCATTTTTTCATCATACCATTCAAGTAATCAGGTCGAAAGTCAGGATTTTTTTTTGTAGTGAGGTTCTTCTTGAACAGCTACACGTCCTTTCAGACCCATAGCGCTGAGTTGTCTTCTCGCAGTGGAAGGATGGATGTGGATTGTTTCAGATCTGAAGCAGCTTGATTTTCTCCTCTCTCTCAAAGACGAAAGTTTTAAGTGCTGTTTATCTAATGGGACAGTTTTGATGTCTACCAGGCCTTCCAGGTGGTTGTTAGGAGTCCCATTACAGTCCCATGTTTAGTCCCATGATTAAACTGCTTTTAATCAGTTTTTTAACTTTCTTTTTTAACCTACTGTCCTTTTACTTTTTCCATCCTTACACAAGTGGATTATCTTACATCTACTCTTCTCAGAAATATGTCATGAAAAATGAAAAACCTGTACCTAATGACCACTTGGACCGTAAACTAAATAAACGAAGGCTGTTCTCTGACTTTTGCTCAGTTTTTATGGCATTAATATAGTTTAACCTTCATTCTGGTGTGTTCAACTAACTCTAGGATGACAAATTCCACAGAACACACAAGGAATCATCATTTATCATTCAAAAGCATTATAAAAGAGGATGGAAAGGACAGGGAAAACTCGCAGCAACACTATGCCAAAGCACACACTGCTGTGTCCCTGAACTGAGCTTAGGACATTTATCAGTAAGAAGCTCAGATTTTAATCCATATCAGCACTTCTACACCATATAAGTCTACTATATCTTCAAAGGGGCCGTATTCTATGTTGTTTTTATGATTATTTTCCCTGAAGTCCACTTATGACATTTGCTACATTCATTTTCCAACCTCTCTTTATCCCTTCAAATATGGCAGTGTTTCATTACTGTGGCTTTAAGCTTGTCATATGTAAACAACTTCTGTTCTGATTGGCTGTCCTGTGTTGCACCTCGTTCAAAAGCAGTTCAGGAATTCCTACTATCTCTACTCTGTATCACTTTGATGCGAATGCAGGGACTGAACTGCAGTAAACTGAATGGGTGGTCATGTGCAAATATGTTCACGGTGGTGACGGCTCAGGCAGCCCAGTTGATATTGCTCAGATCTTGGCTTGTGTCCAAGCAGCCCTTGCTACCAAGTTTGTGATGAATTTAAAATGGGCTGTTGTTTTTGAAGCTTCCACATATGTACATCTTGAAACTTTAAGACTGTTTACATACAGGTTTTGAGTCTGATGCAGTATCAAACAAGCTCTGTAACAAGAGCTTAACCCAATTACATAACAAAAAAAAAAAAAGAAAAAGAAAAAAAAACATCCTTATGTCAAAGAAGAAGCTTTAGCTCGAAGCAGAGGGCTTACTTTCGGGGGAGCCTCGTCTGATCCACCCGAGTCCCAGGACACGGTGACCTGACGTCTCATCTCCATACGCAACCTTTCCTCCTGCTGAGCCTTCTCCTCCTCCAGAATAGTGCTGCAGGAAGAGAGAGAAAAGAGAAAGATGAAAGGACTTTTTTCGGTAAGCAAAAGCTATTTCAGTAACGGATGGGAGACCACAAAGAGAATTCTGAATAACAGCAACCTCATTGCAAGTCAGAGATCATTTTTGTAATAAATGGCATTTATGTAATTTTCAGTCAAATCAGCTGCGAGACCTTGCAGACACAAAAACTGCCCCCATCAGATAAACAGCACTTCAAGCTTTCATCTTTGAGAGAGGGGAGAAAATCAAGCTTCTTCAGATCTGAAACAAGCCACATCCATCCTTCCACTGTGGGAAGACGACTCAGCGCTATGGGTCTGAAAGGATGTGTAGCTGTCAAGACGCCTCACTGAGAAAAGAAAATTTGCACTAGAACATTGAATCTGGACATCTAGTGAGGAACTGATGAGTCTAAATTTGTAACTAGAAAAACTTGAGAAGCAGGAAATACAGCCAACTTCCAACTGCAAACTTTGGAGGTGTGGAAAAATATCTCTACAGTTTCCTGAAAATAGCTGATATTATAGTCGGTCCTTCTGTGCAACTGTCTTGTTATACATGTTTGTGAAATACCTGATGGTGAAAAATGAACTCAATGCCTAATAAGAAATCTCTGACTTTAGCATAGAACTGTAGTTCATCAGTCAAGTGTCTGAAGTGTCTGAAGATTGCTTCTTTAATTCTGCACTGGAGCTATTAGGCTAATGGAGGTTTACCTCTTACCAATTAGCATCACACAAACAGCATGCTTTAATCACAGAGTTTCTTAAAAAAATTGAGTTGTTCATTTCACACAGACTTGCTTGTGTTTTTCTGACACTGTATTGCACATCCATCCACAGAGACAACATTCCCAAAACATGAGGAAACACCAATCCATTTAGTTCCCACATTTCCAATGTTTTCCCATCACAGCATCCTCTCACTTCACTAACTGTTGTCCCTACTGTGAAGCCCTACTGCTCTCTTGATAGCAGCCATTTTAATAAAGCCCTTCTTGAGTCTGCATGTCCTCCTCCAATGCTCCCTAGCCTCCGGCCCAGACCAGAGCTGCAGCTCCTGGAGCCCAGCCAGAGGTTAACGAAGACAGGCTGGCATCTCCTAAGGGCCTGAGCAGAGCTCCGACAACAAAACTGTTTATGGAGAACGTATTCCACAATTCTACACCTTATAGATGAACTTTATTGGGACCCTGGGCATTTTAGTGGCTCTCAGATTTTGTAATGTTATGGACGTCCTCTTTACATTCTTAGTCTAAGGACAATGCCCCCAAGCAAATGTGTGAGGATCGAACCAAAAACAGCAATTTCTATTTCTTCTTCTATGTTTACTGCACTGAAATCAGGGTGGAAAAGAAATGCAACTTTCCAAACAGAGAGCTGAAGTATCGCACTGGCAAACGGCCTTCAGGAATAAAATAGCGACCCCTGGTGTTGAATAGCCAACCATTCCTCTTCTAATAAAACACAAGTAGATCCCTGCTACAGAAATAATACATAGATTTAAGTCCAACAGTGGACCAGACCTTTGAATTTCAGTTACTTCAAAGTGCACATATTGCTGACCTCTTTATATAAACTGTATACATACAGCTTGAAAAATTTCCATAGAGATGTAATACAATCAGAGCTGCACATGGGCCCAAGGCCATTTTGCCCAATGCCAAGCCCCATGCAACATCAGTACCTGACCTCACTAATGTTCAATCAAATCCTCACAACAAAGATTCAACATCTAGTGCAAAGTCTTTCCCTTCCCTATTCTATGATCAACAATAATAACTGAGATGAGATGAATAGTTTTGCATAGTAAATTAAATGTATATATTTGCATTGTGACTTCTGGTTCCTATCAGCACTGCTGTAAAGAAACTGATATAAACAAAAATAATAATAATAAAGACGTGTAAAAAAAACAAACAAACAAACAAACAAACAAAAAATCAGTAGTACCTCACATCAAACCACTCTGAAGGGCTTTACATCTCAATGATTAATTTATGCATGAACCTTTGAACCCTTTAAACAGCTCTACATATGCATATCTGTATGTGCTGGTGTACAGGTGTATATGGTTGCTGGACACAGAGAGGCCAGGCTAACCTGAGTTGGGTCTTGAGTTCAGTAAAGCGGGGTCTCTTGCTGGGGTCATATGCCCAGCATTTGGTCATCAGGCTGTAGAGAGTGGGAGGACAGTTGTGGGGCATGGCCAAACGCTCGCCATTCTCTATCCGCCCAATCACGTCGTTGTTCTTCACGCCCTGGAAGGGCTTAATGCCATACATCAAGATCTCCCACATGCACACACCTGAAAGAACGAGTGAGCAAGAGAGAGAAAAAGAAAAATATCTTTTATAACAGTAGTTAAAGAAGAATATCTAATTAGTCAACGTTAACTTCCACAAGCATATGAAAACACTGAGTAATCCCACTGAGACACTCCCTGTAAGCCTTTTCCTAAAAAATACATGGCAGTGTAAAATGTGTTTTGTTTGTAAAATACAATGTTTTATGTTTCACAAAGACCACATGACATTTCATTCAAAATCCTAATACTGCCAAAGGGTTCATAAAAGTTTTCTCACTACTAAGCTCATTTTAAGACCTCTTCATGTGATACATAAATAAGAAAAATGTAATTCATATCATTACTCTGCTCTCTCAACATAAGTTACAATATCTTACACTTACCAAACATCCACACATCACTGGCTGAGGTAAAGCGACGGAAGTTTATGGATTCTGGTGCCATCCACTTGATTGGCAGTTTCCCTTTGGAAGCTGTAAAATTAAAAATACCAATACTATTTACTCTAGCCTAAAAGCAATCTGACCAGACTGCAGACTTTCACTGACTGTATGTACAATGAGAAGCTGTTTGGCTGTAAGTATCAAATAAATTAAAAATACATTTCTGATTCTATGACGTTTTAGTTTACCTCAGGGATATATGGCAGTAAAGAAAATGAAAACTGGATAAACTACTGTTGTTGAATTTAGAAGTAAATTTATATAGTTTGGAGATTGTGAATATATGGTTTACTGTCTTTAGACGTCTGTCATTTTAAGCATTATAGTGGTGCAACATTACTATGAACTACCAGAGGGCGCTACATCCTCAAAGCAAAAACCGTCTCTCATTCTAATGTTAAGAATGAAATAGTTTGTGATTGACCTACACTTGGTAGACTTGGTGTTGGTGTGGTGGATGTATTACCTTTGTAATAGGAGCTGTCCTCCATGTACCTGGAAAGTCCAAAGTCTCCAAGTTTCACACAGTCTGCGGAAGACACCAAGACATTCCTGGCAGCAATGTCCCTGTAGAAAAAAATACATAGAGACAAACATGAATACAAGCACCTAATTTCACAATAGTATGAGATCTGTGATTCTGAATGTTGAAGGTGAAGCAGTTTATTCTTCAGAGATTGTGTTTATTTTCACCTGTGCACAAATCTCTTGCTCTCCAGGTACGCCAAGGCTGTGCTCAATTGGTAGGCAAACAGAATCAGTGATGCCAGGTCCAGGTTGTACTTTCTAACTTGTAAGAACGACCTCAACTAAGAGAACAAAAACAAACAAACAAACAAACAAACTGAAAATGTTAACTCAAAGCCAAGAGACTGACAACATAGATGCAGACTGACAATTTATAAATCATGTAACAGGTAAACAAAGTACTGCGATCAGACTTCATTTATCTACTTTCCAGTTATCAAGCACAAGTTATTTTTCAGTTTTAGGGAAAAGCAGAAACACATATCTATGTTATATTATATATACAAGGTGATTCAAAAAGATTAATCTGATTTCAAAGCTTAATTACATAATAAACTTTATGCTCATTTAATTAGAGTTCACTGCATTGATCTGTAATGATTTACAAGTGAAATAAATCATTTTGAAATCTGATTTCAAAATCAAAATCGATTGGTTTATTTAATACCTAATATCCTCAGAAATCTCTCCTGAATTAATGGCCTTTTTGCCAGTATTAAATGAAATAAAAGAAGGGTGGCATCTGATTTTTACGCAGTACTGAGTGTGCCAGTCAAAATTTAGCCAATGAAAGAGTCTCACCTCGCCCAATGTGCAGAGCTCCATGATGATCCAGACTGGGTTCTCTGTGATTACACCAATCAGCTTCACAATATGAGGATGGTCAAACTGCCGCATCGTCACTGTGACATGTGAATATTGAGATTGATGAGATACTCTCATCTCGTCTGTGCATCCATCATTGACTCAAATATGTACGTCTGTTTGCCTTGGTTTCAAATGCTTTAAAGGAATATTTTAGTAAAATAAATAATGTTATTTTAATTTAACTTAACATTTGGTGTCTGAGGCTTGGTTCTTTTGTTTTGCACTGAAGTTGTGGGGTTAATGATCTCTAATAGACTTGTTTATGTGGTTTATGACTCTGTATGACAGTCATCTATAAACATGAACAAAAGTATAAACACAGTTTAGGCTTTTTAGCTATGTGATGTACTTTTGTCCATTTTTTGCCCAACACAAGCAAGTCTGTCTGAGATTACTTGACAACTTGACACAGTTTTAGGTAAGTGTGTGAAGATTTAGGCATGTAGTCTGCACAATTTTGACTTCTGGGGAACAAGTTGCCACTTCTTAGCCTTGTATCTCCAGCAAAAAAGTAAAGAAGCAAACATGAGATGCCAAAAATGTTTTCTGCTGATCAACCACACAGATCAGCCTTAACAACCTAACTATCTCCTTGTTTCTATGTTTGTCCGTTTTATCAGCTCCGCTTACTGTATAGGTGCGCTTTATAGTTCTACAGTTACAGACTGCAGTCCATCTGTTTCTCTGATACTTTATCAGTCCCCTTTCACCCTGTTCTTCAGCAGTCAGATCCCCACAGGCCCACCACAGAGCAGGTACGAGTTGATCAGACACAGCAGTGCTGCTGGAGTTTTTAAATACCTCAGTGTCACTGCTGGACTGAGAACCAAAACTATCCAGCCAACGGTGTCCTGTGGGCAGCGTCCTGTTACCACTGATGAAGGACTAGAGGATGACCAACACAAACTGTGCAGCAGCAGATGAGCGATCATCTCCGATGGACGAACAAGGTAGGAGTGTCTAATAAAGTGGACAGTGAGTGGACACAGTGTTTAAAAACTCCAGCAGTACTGCTGTATCTGATCCACTCGTACCAGCGCAACATATACTAACTCACCCCCACCACATCAGTGTTGCTGCAATAATACCTGCTCTTTGATGGTCCTGCCCACTGAGAAACAGCATGTTTGGTTAGCTTGGCTATTGCTATGCCAACCACAAAGATATTAGAAATTGGTGGCGTGAGTGCATGTCAGCTGTGAAAGTGGGCAAAAATCCAACAGGGAGCGATTAAAATGTCACATTTTCGGCATCCTGAAGTGTGTGAGATTAGGTTTTAATGAAATCCTGCTAGTAAACATCCTATTTTTATAATGTAACTGTAACAAAATATGGTTTTACATCCTGATTACATAACACTGTTACATGTATTCTGTCACTGATCAGGTCTGCTGACAGACAACAGTCATGGACCACAGTGAACAAGCACGGGCTGTACCATTCACTCCATACTCACAGGCTTCCTGCAGGAACTTCTCCCGCACACTGTCTGAGGTGCAGTTCTTGCACGTTTTAATGGCCACGGATAGAGCGGGATTCTCCTGCAAATCAGAGAGTGCACAAACCATTCAATCACATGCTTATGTCCACTCTCAACAAGCTGCATTAACAAGAAGCCACTGAAATGTGAGTGGATGTCCCAAGAAACATAAATGTTGCTGTCATAACAAAATATTCAGTCCCCAAAATGGTAAGTAGACAGGAAACGTTCTTGACTTTAATGTACATTAATGCAATTTTGAACCCCTCTCATTGACCCATTTGTCATGAAATGCTTAGACAACGAAAAGTTAAGATGGCCTACAGCTTTTATTGTTACTTGAGAAAATGTTCTGTCAAACAAAGTAGGCAATAAATGTCAAGGGCCAACAATTTAACAATTTAAAGAAGCATTCTACTCACAGCTTGTTGTAAGAAAACTTAACTTTAAATGTAAAAGCATGATATGCTTATATAATCCACCGTTTTCTTCTACAGAGAAGTTCTGGTAAGTCACGCACTGCCACAGCACTGTTTTGCAGTCAGGACATTTAAACCGAAATTTCGGCCTTGGCTTACCGTCTTTCTGGCGCCATTCACTTCCTCCAAACTCGCTCAAAATTATTATGATGATAATTATGGGTTGAAACCTTCTTTAAATACCGTCACATAAAAACAAAGTGTAGTGAATGGCAAAGGCTTCAACCGTGTGGTCAGCCTGTTCTGATTAGGAATGTTCTTAGGGGAGGTTTTGAGAGAGAGATGCTTACTGGGCTGGCGTAGATCCCCTGATGGACGTCTCCAAACTGACCTTCTCCAATGCAGCGGCCCAGCTCGATCCGCTCACGCTGGATCTCATAATCCCTGGCTGCACACAAATAAAGAAAACAGAGCAATGCATTTCTGTAAGTAAGCAGCCGTCACTGTGAATGGAGCAGCTTAATTCAGTTTAATGGACACTACTTCCAACATGCTTGCACTAAACTTCATGCTAACCAAAAAAGATTCGTTTATAATGAGCAAATGCATTCCTACAGCTTAATGATGCAAAGCTGCAAATTCATGACTTTTTCAGGTTTTGAGCTGCTACTTTCATTTCTAGTTATAAGTTATGAACGATCTTAACTTCATACTTCCTGATATAGTAGGGCAGTGAACATCTGTATCAGCCCAAATCATGCTGAGTGACCAATACACCATCACAAAAATGAATCATATGTACAGGAGGTGGACAAAGTAACTGAAAAACTGCATTAAATACTCAGATTTTATCAATGACCACACAGGTGCCCTTTGTAGATACAATCACAGATTACAGCCCATCTGTTGATGCACAATTTACTAGCCTCCTTTAGCCCACTCATGAACAGAAAGGACCACCTAAGGACCCTTTTTTGGGTGGTGGATCATTCTCAACACAGCAGTGACCCTGTGTGTGTAGTGCTGGTACAAGCGCATCAGTGTTGTCGGGGATATGGAAACAGCTCAATATCACTGACTGACTGAGAGATGATGTTTGAGCATAACTATTAACTATCAACTCTCTGAAAAGGGTTTTGATTGGCTGATTCCTCAGTTATTTCCCTCATCGGTTCAACAGACTCTAGAAAGCTCTAAGGTTAGTAGTGCAGCGCTGCAGCTAACTCCAAATATAGCTGCACACTGTTCTGATTATGGACCTAGACTGCACAATATAGAATTCTGAACTGTCCCTAGATAGAAACCACAAACACAGATAGACAAACTGGGACAGTCATGGATTGGAGGTTAGGGAACTGGCCCTGTGACCGGAAGGTTGCCGGTTCGATCCCCAGTGCTGACAGTCCATGACTGAGGTGAAGACACCTAAGCCCCAATTGCTCCCCAGGCGCCATGGATAGGGCTGCCCACCACTCCGGGCAAGTGTGCTCACTGCCCCCTAGTGCGTGTGCATTCACTAGCGTGTATGTGGTGTTTCACTTCAAGGATGGGTTAAATGCGGAGGTGGAATTTCCCCGTTTGTGGGATTAAAAAAGTATAACTTAAACACTAAAGTCAAAAACAATTTTCACGCTACATACTGTATGAGCATTATCACTAAAACACACACAGTTGGTACGAAGTATCATTTATTCTAATTTTCAATATTCTAATATTGATTTCATCATATTCTGATTTTCAATAGACTCTTTTTAATCTATATTTCCTCAATTATATATTAATTGTAAAATCTTATCCTCTGTTCATGTTGCTCTTGATGGCTTATGGCTTTGCTATTTGGTTTCTACCAGCATGGAGGATGGTTCCCATCTTCTCTCAGAGTTTCTCCCTCCTGCTCTTGGGGTTTTTTCCCCAGTGATGGATGGGCTACAGCCTGTAAGTGTAAAACTAATGTAGGTGCATCTGATAAAATGGCCACTGAGCATGAGCACTTAATGAGACATTTCCATTATTTTGTCCACCCCTCAAAATATCAAATATCAAACATAAAAATCTTCTTCATACCATTTTTTAGTTGGACCAGTCCAAGCCATGACCCTAACTCTATCACAACACACCACAGGCAAGCAGCACGAGCACAAGAAGAAAGGGGAAATAAAGAAAGGAAGGAAGGAAAATGACAGAAAAACATGAGAAGTAAGGTTACCTTCGTCTAATCCATAGCACTCGGCTGGATGATTATGAAAGGGAGAAAACCGAGAGAGCTGTATTTTAGAACCGGTCAGAATTAGACACAGACAGCATGAAGGAGACAGAATAAAAGAGAATGACAGACGAGACACCCAGTAGGCCTTAGCTGGAGTTAACATGAAACTGCTCAACTGATGAGAATAAAGATCAGTCTGGAGAGGTTTAGAAGAGTCACTCATCACAGACTTTGACAGAGTATATTACCCTGCAAGTCAAAAGTTTGGGCACACCTACTCACATAGGTTTCATATCATTTTACTATTTTCCAAAGTTAAGAATAAGAGTAAAGACCTGTGGCGTCCTCTCAGGCATGTTTCATTAAAAACGGATTGCTTTATTTGATGAAACAGTTTGATGTGGTATATAAACAATGCTAATGGTTCATGATACACCCTTCACTCTCCAGTCTACGCATCTCATCTACTGAAACTATGATGGAAAAACAGACGGTTTTGAATTGACAGTTTTTGTGATGCCAGGAAATGCATTTAAAGTCCACACATTCAGCCTAGAGTATTTCAGGCCCACTCACTCCCACTGATCTTATAAGGAGTGTGTCTGCCCAAATTGCACAACACAGTTCAGCATACAGAGGTCATTTACACATATATGAGTCTTAAAGGCACAGTAACAAAACACTTATATAAGTGAACCTCAAGAAAAAAAAAAAAGTAGAACATGGGCTCTTACATGCCCCCCTTGTTTTCTTGCCCCACACCATAAGCCCATTTATGGTGTGTGTCAAGATTCAGGTACTGAAAGTAGTCATATTTCATTTCTAAAATCTTTCATTATTATTTAGAATTCAAAAGGCTGTTCTTGTCACTGTGCCTTTACGACTAACACAGTAGGATCCAAAATGTTTGCGACCACTTGTGATGATGCTTTTATTTTGCAATCTCTTCCAATTTAATACAAAATTTCTAGTTACAATCAGCATATCAAATTGAATAAATGTAGAATCTCATCATCTGAGGGCCCAAACACATGCTTCAGTGGCAAGGATAAGACTAAAACAAACAAAAAAAAAACAACCCCACCCTGACCTTTTTACAAAGGCTTCAACATTTTCTATTGAACACGCTTTCTTAAATTTGAATACTAACTCAGAAATAGTGCAGACTAAGGCCCGAAACATACTTCACGCAAAAACACTGCGCAGACGGGGTTTCACACATAGTTGCGTTGAAAAACGAGTCACGACACATTTCTTAATGTGGCGATAGTGCGAGCTGCAACCTGAGCATTACAGCCAGGGGGCGCTATAACGACAGCCAAGCCTGTTCAAGCCACCTCCCACCACCAGCGTGCTCCTCTTAACTGCCGTAAGAGACGAGTCTCATGCAAAGATGGCTTACATAATCATAAAACTACCATACATTATCACATTTCCATTTCAAGAGAAGAGGTAAAAGCAGCTCACTCTCCTCTTCTGCCTTCTTGAGGCTGCTGGAATAACAGCAGATCCCTCTCCAATTTGCCCTCTATCGTCCCCTTCAGTACCGAGTGTTTTAACCACCACAGCAACATGTTGGCCAAGCGCTGTCATTTGAGTCTGTGTCCTTGTGCGATGCATGTTTCGGGCCCAAGTCATCTTTTGTTTCTGTACTATCTGCTGTTTATTTCACAGTTTAAATGACCCCCACTGGAGGTGTAAATGACCTCTGTTCTGATCGGCTGTTCTATAAGGTGCTTCATTTACAAAGCAGTCCTCTTCTAATAACTTCGATGTAGGCTGAATGCAAACATTCTTGCTTTTGTAACATCACAGAAATTGATTCAAAATGGGCTGTTTTAGCAGAGAGCATATGGACTAGGGAGTGAACGTGTGTTTAAAACATTAACAGTGTTTAAACCTTAAATCAAACTCTTCTTTCAAAAAAGCCACAAAATGAGCCCTTTAAACATTCTGATCTAGAAATAAGTTCAGCATCCACTTCATGATTTATGTTTGTCTTAGAGGCAAATTCAAGATTCAATATGACTTCAGCCTTATAATCAATCAGATGTGTTCAAATATTTAACTGCTACTGTTATGTAGTAGATTATTTAGGTGCTCAGGGCAGGCATATGAAATGAATGGCTGTGTAGGCCGTGTTGGGTGTTATCCAAGCAATGAAAAATGACAGCCAAGAAATTATTCAAATTAAACAACAACTACGGACATAAAGTCTTTGCCTCAAGTATGGCATTCAGAGAGATAGTTCTGTAAATCAGTGTTGGAATGTGTGTGTGTGTGTGTGTGGCCACAAGTACCACAAAAACTGCTAGAATGTGTGACAGAAACTGACTCAGATCCATTTCACAGGCGATTCAACTGAAATACTCACACACAAGAAAACACAGACATGGTCAGCTGGGCTGCATGCTGTGTCCTGTGATGTGACTACAGCTCTACTCAGTGTACAGGCTCTTTCCGTCTCAGACTCATATGAGGCCACGAGATCGGAGAATTTGAGCCCTTCAGGCACTGACTCGCCCTCTAACACTCCAAATGCCCCCTTCAACAGCCCCCCCATCCCCCCCCCCCCCCCCATCCTAAACGCAGCCACTAACACATACAGTACTGTGCAAAAGTCAGAGACCACCATTCATTCATTTAATTTCCAGCCAAAACAGCCATCAAGTAGACATTATTCACTGTCAGGGGATATTTATTATATTCTACCTGCATAAGGAAGAAAATGAGGAAAATAAGTGAGAGAAAAAAAACGAGTTTCCAACAATTAAAAGCTACAGAAAAAATAAGACTTTTAGTTACTACTTGCAGCTACCTTGCAGACCACCTAAACTGTCCCCATCAGATAAACAGCACTTAAAGCCTGTATTGATTGGAGAGGGAAAAAAAAAAAAAAAAAAAAAAAAAAAAAAAAAAAAAATCAAGCTCCACTGTTTCTTGTGAGTTTTGTGCAAAAAGTCAAATTATTTCAAAACCAACCATAGAAGACGTGGTAGACCAACAAACTGTCCCCATCAGATAAACAGCAATTAAAGCTTTCATCTTTGAGAGAGAGGAGAAAATGAAGCTGCTTCAGATCTGAAAACAATCCACATCTACCCTTCCACTGTGGGAAGACATCTTGGCCCTATGGGTATGAAAGGATGTGTAGCTGTTCAAGAAGAACCTCACTGAGAATTTGCACTAGAACATTACACTAGAACAAATTTACACTAGAACATTGAAACTGGACATCTGGTGAGGAGGCTTAATGGACTGGTGAGTCTAAATATGTAACTGGGATTTTTAGATCATGAGAAGCAAAAAATACAACTTCTAAGACTGAACTCTGGAGGTGTGGAAAAATATCCCGGCAGATTTCGTTAAAAAAATGAAAGTGAGTCTCCTGGAAACAATGTAAGCTGTAATAAAGTTAAAAAGTCTGGAAATTAAATGTCTCTTACTTTTGCACAATGCTGTTCAAAAGTATGAGCACACCTGCTCATAGATTTTCCTTAACTGTATTATTTTCTACATTTCGGAATAACATTGACAACGTCAAAGCTGTGAAATAACACGTATATAATGAGAATAATCAGAAATATTGGACTTCTACCAAGTATTTAGACTTAATTAAACTCAACAAAGTTGACTGATGCAAACACATAAACCAAGACACACATTAATTAGACATGATTTAATGACTGTGGTTCACCATTTACCACTTCTTTCCTAACTTTCTAAATGAAAACTACTCTTTTCCTTTTATTTTAATGAGGTATGGAAGTACACAGGCAAAAGTCTACATATTAAAATGTTTTTGAGATGAAAAATCTATATTAAATCAGATATCCAGAGTGGTAATAGACACGCATCACATTTAGCAAGTCATGGTTGCAGCATGCAGGACTGTAAAAAACTTCTAGGTCCATATTTACAAAGAGACTCAGTGGTTAAGGTTCTAATCTAGGAAGAGCTCATTCTCCACCTACGTAACTGCATTAAATATAAAGTAAAAAAAGACTGATCCTAGAACAGCACTCCCATTCTTTAACCATGAACATACTTAAAATACATCAAATATGTTATATAAACCACACAGTATAAGAGGGGTATTTTTAGTCTGGTAATATTTTCAGTAAAGGTGGGCAATATGACGATATGTCACTATTTATGTCGGGAATTACGTCACTATATATACACGTTACTTCTGGAACAACAGACATCATAAAACAGATTTTGACCAATTGCAATTAGAGTTAAACAACGAATCAGTGGACAGTGACTCAGTTTGCATGTGTCACTAATGTCTTGCAGATGTCCCTTTTGATGCGTTTGCCATATCACCCACCACTACTTCTCAATATGGTCTAATTCAGCTTTGTAGGTCAATATATTACTTTCTAGGCCATTCAATCTTTATCTGACTAGAGAGAGAGAGAGAGAGAGAGAGAGAGAGAGAGAGAGAGAGAGAGAGAGAGAGAGAGAGAGAGAGAGAGAGAAAGAGAAAGAGAAAGAGAGATGTATAGAGAGAGAGAGAGATGTATAGAGAGAGAGAGATGTATACAGAGAGAGAGAGAGAGAGAGAGAGAGAGAGAGAGAGAGAGAGAGAGAGAGAGAGAAAGATGTATAGAGAGAGATGTATAGAGAGAGAGAGAGAGAGAGAGAGAGAGAGAGAGAGAGAGAGAGAGAGAGAGAGAGAGAGAGATACTTTATTGATCCCGAAGGAAATTTAGCAGCCAGTATCAGTCACACAAGGACAGTAACAGTAGTTACTGTAATAATATCTATAATCTATTCATTGTCACATAAATAACTGTGATGAACCTTTTTTATCCATTTGTTTACCATAAGCAACTCGTAAACTACCTAAAACTGGCCAAAGAGGCTGATTAGCTACTTCCTAGCTGTCCATTAACTATAGCATCTAACTGATACAAAGCCCTCAAGCTCAAATAAACAAGTATTACTCACCACTGCCCTCTACAGCACCAGGCATTAGTTAAAACTTTCATTGCTTTCATAAAACCCACGGCATTTTGATTTACATGTATTTGCCTCAATCCAACTGATGAAACCGCAGCCCATTCATTCTGTTAGATGTGATGTACACATATGATGCAATGTGAAGCAAACAACATTGGAAATTAATAAGGACCAGCTCAAATAATTGTGACAATATGTGTGATACAATAATTGTGACAGGCCTATTATATTCTACCCTGCTCAACTCCTACCAGTCAGTACAGGCTTTCTCAGAATTCATACCTAAGGTGATCGTTTAGAGAAAAAAGAAAAAAAGTCACTCAGAGTGGTTTGATGTAATATTATCTAATATCGCATTAGATTTCTTGGATTTCTTTCCATTGGCAGTGACAGGAACCAAGCGTCTTGATGTCTACTCTAATAGTCATTTCATTTACTATCCAAAACAACCAGCGAACTAGGCCACAATCTTCTCAAATCTACTGTAAAACGGTCTCTACTTGTAATATATGTAATTATTCCATGTAAAAGTTTGTAAAGTAGGTTTTAGTGTCATTAAAGTCTTTGAATGCCAGGTTCCTATTATTACCACTGTGAACAACTATTTAAGTTGTTTAGAATTAGTAAAATTCTTTAGAATTGAGTGTTTTACATCAAACCACTCTGAATAACTTAGATTTAATTATGCAGAAACTTTGAAAAATCGGTGGAATCCCCCTTTAAAGCCACGCACACAAAAATAAGCCTGTACTCCAACCAGTTTGAAGCTTTTTCAAGCCTACTACAAGATTCCTAACTGCGCCTGCAGAGAGGCTGAGCAAGTGCTTTGGTATTTGACAGCTGGATATTTTAACGTTCTCTGGCTGCCACATGCACAAACCAAACAAGCCAGGCCAGGGAAAACAGGGGTCGGGACTGGGCTCATGGAGCCGGAGTCGGAGCTTTTGGAGCGAGACAGAAACATCTGTGTCCCAGGAGAGTCTGAACAGCAGAGAGCAAGAAAGACGCTCACACATACAGTGTAA